>NW_011363361.1:0-8354 GCF_000735185.1 Notothenia coriiceps | reverse complement strand
GGTGTGTGTGTGTGTGTGTGTGTGTGTGTGTGTGTGTGTGTTTCGCGGGCTGCTAAATGTTTTGTGTGTTTATGTTGACAAGGAGGTTTAATAACTGTGTGCTACACACAACTTGCAGTCGATTTCATTTTCATCGCCGTTTGTAGTAGAGTTAGCAGGGTATTTTTATTTTAACTCTCGTCCCAAATTCGTCCCAAAATTATTGTTTATCCTCCCTGACACAATTTTTTTCGGCCCCGGGACGACGGGACGTCCTTAAGCTCGAGCCCTGGGTGGCGGGTACTAATACTCACAAACACATATAAATTCATTCCACTCATTCAACCCAGAAATTCACTCCGCTTTCAACAAAGAAATTCGAGAGATATTTACCAAGTTTGAGAGAACCTTACCGAGAGCAAAAACCCAGTGTAGCGGCTTCAGAGCCTTCCCTACACACTTTGGAAAAATGTGAGGAGCCAGGGAATATCCGAACGGCAGACGATTGTCTGGTCTGATATTCCCTGAAATGAGAAACGCAGGAATTTCCTGTGTTTCGGGATGATGGGTACGTGGAGTATGCATCCTTCAGGTCTATGGAAATGAACCAGTCGTCCTGGTGAACACATTCCAGCACCTGTTTGATTGTCAGCATGTGGAATACTGACAGGTCAAGGATGGGTCTCATTCCCCCGGTCTTTTTCGGAGTTAGAAAAATAACGGGAGTAAAACCCCTGATTTTCCTCCCTTTGAAGGACCCTGGAAAAAGTATTTTTCAATAGGAGTTCCTGCAGCTCTGAATGGAGCGCAAGACACTGTTCCTGGGATGACAGGAGTGTTTCCTGTATACAATTGAACTGCACCCTCTGCTGATCAGCCTGCTCATCGATCTGTTCATTAGACATGCATGCGCTGCCACTCTGAGAAATACTCTAAGAGCGGGCATACATGCTCGTGATGTGCTGTGGTCGTTATGGTGACGAAACACGCCAGAGCCCTCTCCGCCGCTGCCCGTCAGGCAACCCAAGGTATGCCTGGATCGAAAGGGCTGCGAGGGAGCCGCCACACGCTCAGGAGATGAGTGGAGGTGTGTGCAGTGCTGTACACACGAGGCGTTATAAGGGCACTCGTGGGCTTATTATGATCGTGTGTAGGAGGTATATCTGGGACAGAGGAATGCCGCGAGCTCTGCAGTTTATTAACCGATAGTTTAAAAACAGCAGGCTTCTGCAGCGAGCCCTGCTGGCTACTAACCGACAGTTTAGTGACAGCTGGCTTAGTTAGCGAGCTCTGCAGTTTATTAACCGATAGGGGGGCCAGAGATATGGAAAATGCACCCAAATGACCCCAGAAGTGGGTTTTTTTCTTCTAAATCTCTCTAAAAAGGTTAAATGTCACTTGTTTTGCATCAATCTTTATACAGGGTACTTATTATATGTTATAGTTTGGATTCCTAAAGCTTTTAGTCTACTATCCCATCATTCAAGGGTGGTTTTCAATATAAGTAATGTTTTTTTTTGGACGGACAATACATTTTTCTACTTTTCTACATTCAACTCACCGGTTTATCATTGCTTTGAGAAAAAAGATTATTAATTTACCCCTTTTAGAAGTGAAGATATAGTCAATTTTTTTGGGAATGTCATTTTCGAGCCTGAGGCCTGAAAAACAGGCTCAGGGCTCAACTGGTTCATGTAAACATTGAAAGAACCCTAATACAAATAAGAGAAGCTCGTGACACGGCGGCCAATCCACAGCACCGTATTTTTCAAGTACAAGATCTGAGTACTGTTCCCACCTCTGTAAATTGTGTATCTTAAGAGCAAAAGGCCTTTTGGGCTATGTGTGTTTGTTTTGTGTAGAACAGGATGTCAGAATAATGGGGTGCTACAACAATAGATAACCATTGACCTGTAACCTGCAGTGGGCCAACACCAACCACTGGCTTCTAAATGGCTGCTTTATTTTAAAAGTCATTGTAAAAGAAGAAAACAGAAACCTCAGCTACACAAGCACAATAATTGGTTTTAGTAATGTTCATTACCTGTAAAGATGTAGAGGCCAGTTATTGGGTCACAGATGAACCGAGGCCAAAGGGAGACGTTGTAGTAGGCAGGGACCAAAGCAGTGGGGAGACGATAGCTGAGGGGGAAAAAATAAGATTACTTATAACGTAATTTTTAACTAAACACGATTTTGTGTTGACTTTGTTTGTTTTGGGCTTAATATTAAGGCAAATTAAGGCTTACAAATATGAGAAGCCTAATCAACAGATTCAAAGTATCTGACTGGCTCTGCAGGGAGATTCACTGACTGGTTGTAGATAGGCTTACAAAGGCTGCTGACTGACTAGAACTGACCTTAAAAACAACTCCTCCAAAAATCTTCAAAATTGGCTCGATGTAGTTATTTAATTAGATGTAATTAGATGTGTAGTGTGGTATACCTCCATAATCTTCGGTGTGGTTAACAAAAATAATACATCTTATAGCGTTTTTCCTGGTGCTCAAAGCGCTTAATTAAACTATGAATCAAAACTTCCAAACACCTTGTCCTGGACATAGTTTATACAGTATAAACTGGGACTGAAGTCCAGAGTCTGCAGAAGTCAAAGTATTCACACGCACAGACTGCCTTGGGTTCTGAATTTGTCGCCCCTTGGCCATCAGATGTGAGGGCGCTGATTGGCTGAATTTAATGTTTTGCTTGCATAGTTTTCGGGTAGCAACGGTCAGCGATTGGTTGGCTGCTGCACTTACTGGGGTGCTTTTCTGAGTACCCCAGACGAGAGAGGGGAAATGAGCATACTGCAATGGTTCTGATTTTATATATTAAACATTACTGTATATTTAAACACACTTAGTGAAGTTTTATTAAAATAATCTCTATCTGAACAATTACATATGCTTTCCACCGAAGGGGGGGAGGCGCCACAACTGCACTCTACATACTGTATGTTCTGTTACCAATAGACACACTATAAACCATATACATTTTATTTATAGTGCCCTCACTATGAAATAGTTACATAAAAAAATGTCAATAAGAACATAAGATTACACCACATTCATTTCAGAGGCAATGAGCTGTGAGCACAGTAAAGTAATGTTGATCTCGGGGATATAGAAGATGGAGAAGAAGAGACAGTTATTTCTTCACTTGATGTGTTTTTTTGACTTACATTGATGGAAAAACACTGATACTTATTACACAATGTTTCTTTTGAATTTTAACTTTTATTTAAATAAGAGTCTGTCTTGCTCCAACAGGGATCAATATAAACCAAGATTGTTTAAAAAAAAATCTCATTCATGTTGTATGGCACCATGTGAAGCCAATTTGATCTTTCTATCTGCATGCACTTAACTTTCAGCAAATTGTTTATTACTTTTTAACATCCTTTGATGAGACAGCTTTGTCAAACATTTTGTCGGATCGGATGTCCTACCTGTCCCAAGGAGCTGTCCCGTCACCATTGTCTCCTCCTGTCAGGGCAAAAGTCCACAACGTGATGATGGTTGCTATTGAGACGAGGGCTAAGAACACACACAGAATGCGGAGCTTGTTAACTCTGCAGCTTTTCCCCATGTCCAAACAAACAGCACAGGAGTTCCACGGATAGATTTGAATGGAATTACTGCGAGGAAATCAGTTGACTAAAACTGCTAATTCACGCTTTAGTGTCACTAAAATGACTGCTATGTGGTAAAAGTTCTGATTAAAACAAAAGAAGAACAATGCATTCACTGAGTCTCAGATTGCATGCAGAATGACAAGCACAAGTTACACCGGGATGTAAGTCCTGACAACTGCCCCCCCCCCCCCACCACCTCTCTCTCTTTTTATGGAGTCTTCTTAGTATTTGACACCAATGGATGATATATTAGGTCATAACAGCTCTCATGGATAAGGTGCAAGAGGAAACGGTTGATAACCATTTGCTCAGAAGTGACTGTTAAAAGAGTGATGATGATAATTAACTATCTACAATAAAGTTTTACTGGATGGTACATATCAGTCAAAAAACAAGGCATGTCTGCTCAGAATTCCCACAGGATTTTAAGATTATTTTTGTCTTTTGGTGCCTGACAGGCTGGTCTGAGTATTTCAGAAACTGCTGATCTACTGGGATTTTCACACACAACCTTCTCTACTAGGGATCGACCGATATGGCTTTTTCAAGGCCGATACCGATACCGATTATTAGTAATCAAGGAGACCGATAACCGATATTTGGAACCGATATACATTTGCAGTAAAATCAGAAAATCTTGGTGTCAAAATGAAGAATAACACAAACACAACCTCTTTGAAATGCATTTAAGCATATAGCCTATTATGTTTAATGAACTTTTAAACATCTTACAACTGGTTTCCTTTTTTTTTAGTGCATCCATAGATCTGCAATGAGTTAGAGAGAGACAGAGTTAAAAGTGGGGCTGCAGGCTGACATGCTTAACTAACAATAATGCTTAATTTATTATATCAAAACAATGCCTGTCTTTCTAGCATAAAATCCCAATAAACTACGATCAACTGTAAAACACTAGTGCTAGCTAATGTTTTGCAAAATATTAAAAGTGAGGCTATTACAACGTTATAACGTTAGTCTAGTAGCCTCACTTCTAATATATTGCTAAACATTTGCTAGATACATGTTGGCTAGCTAATGAGCTTCACATATCAACCTGAAAAACTGCGAGGCTCCACTCGCAGCCCCCCCTAGCTACAGTGTAGATATGGCGATGAAAAACTTAAGTCGCAGGCTCCTCCAACTGTTGTTGCTATTTTTCTGATAATCAGTTTTGATCCTCATTCTGAGGGAATTGTTTTTGTTACCTCGTCAAGAGCGTAGATCCTTTTTTGTGTCCTGTTATTGGAAATAAAGTATTTTTCTCATACTTTACCTCTGTCTCCTGGGATCGTGCATTTGAGTCCTACTACCTTGTGTTTTCAAGTTTGTGACAGAACGAACTGGCGACAATGGACTCAGACAACACAAAGACACTTCACGCCGCTCTGTCAGCCCAAGGTGTCAAGATCTACTAGCTTGAGGAGCTGGAGACTCCAATAACTGCAGCCTTCCTTGTGCAGTGCGACCTGCATTTCCAACACAACCCAGGAGCCTTTTCATCAGACCATGCAAGGGTGGTATTCATCGTGTCCCATTTAATGGGGAGAGCTGCAGCCTGGGCTACCGCAGAATGGTCCAGAGTCTCTGAGATCTTTTATTCATTATCCGACTTCACAGACACTATGAGCCGCATACTCGACCACACATCACCTGCCACAGAAGCCAGCAGAAGACTTCTGCAGATGCCTCAGCACAGAGAGTGGAACACTCCGGCGCTCCGCTCCACTTTCAGATCCGATAAAGGACCAGCTGGCTCCTCTGAAGGTGCCAAGGTACCTAGAGTCGCTCATCTCTGTGTCCATCCGGGTCGACAACCGACTTCGGGAGCAGGAGCGCCGGCGCACAGGTGTCCGTCCTCCCAGTCCCCAGGGATTCCCTGTGAGAATCCTCCCACCAGGAAGGTCCTTCCAGTCCACGACTTCGGACCATCGGAGGACAGCGCCTCCGCTTGCTTCGGAGGAACCCATGCAGCTGGGTAGGACCAGGCTTTCTCTGGAGGAGAGGCAGCGCCGTCTGTGGGAGGGCTGCTGTTTCCTCCTCGTCCCGTAAACCAGGTAAACCTCTCCATTAATAATCAGGCCATTGACCAAGGGGTATTAATAGACTCAGGGGCTGACGAAAGCCTAATGGACTGGGGCATAGTCCAACAGCTGCAGGTAAAAACTGTCCCTCTTTCTCGCCCCTTTAACGCAAGTGCCTTAGACGGCCGCCTTTTGTTCACAGTGCACAGAACCTATTCAGATCACTGTAAATAAGGACTACACAGAAACAATGCAATTTCACATTTTCGAAACTGCTCAGCACCCAGTGATTTTGGGTTTCCCATGGCTAAAGATCCACAACCCCCAGATTGACTGGCGCTACGGGAAAATTAAGGGGAGGGGGGAGGATTGTAATAATAGATGTAAACATTCACGAGCTGCTCATGCACCGATCGAACATGCTGGAAATGCTGTAGATCATCCTGATTATCCTGATCTGCTGAAGGTACCCCCATGCTACCACGATTTAAGGGACGTTTTTAATAAATCTAAAGCCATGTCGCTACCTCCCCACCGATCTTTGGACTGCCCCATTGACCTTCTAGCGGGAGCCCCCATCCCCAGAGGGGGACTATATTCCATCTCAGGACCGGAGAGAGCAGAAATGGACGACTACATTTCCTACTCACTCAAGACAGAGATTATTCGCCCCTCATCCTCACCAGCCGGGGCGGGTTTTTTCTTCGTAGGGAAGAAAGATGGGTCACTGAGACCCTGCATAGACTACAGTCATCTCAATGACATTACCGTGAAGAACCGCTACCCACTGCCACTCATGTCCTCTGCCTTCGAACTGCTTCAAACTGCCAAGGTATTCACAAAGTTGGACTTGAGAAACGCTTACCACTTGGTTAGAATAAGAAAGGGGGATGAGTGGAAGACGGGGTTGAGTGGAAGACGGAGTTCAATATTTAGTGATGCCTTTTGGACTGTGCAATGCACCAGCTGTTTTTCAAGCTTTTGTGGACTAAGTTTTGCGGGAGTTTCTGAATATTTCAGTTTTTGTGTATCTTGATGATATCTTGATTTTCCAAGACTCTAAAACCCATGTTAACCATGTCCTTTAGGTTCTGCAGAAACTGCTTGAGAACCACTTGTAAGTTTAGGCAGATAAATGTGAGTTCAAAACAGAGACGGTCCTTCTTAGGATAAATAATCTCACCTAATCAGGTACAGATGGAACCTGCCAAAGTCAGTGCGGTGTCCAATTGGCCAACACCAGACTCTAGAAAAATGGTTAAGCAGTTTTTAGAATTTGCTAACTTCTATAGGAAGTTTATTAGAAACTTCTGTTCTGTTGCGGCCCCTCTGCATGTTCTTACTTCTTCAAAGGTTCCCTTCAAATGGACTCCCCAGGCTCACATCGCCTTCCAGCGCCTCAGGGAAAGATTCACCATTCCGGATCCCCAGCGTCAGTTTGTGGTCGAGGTCGACGCTTCCAATGAGAGAGCGGTGTTGTCTCAAAGATCCGTGGAAGACAACAAGATGCACCCGTGTGCCTACCTGTCACGTAAGTTGACAGCTGAAAAGAACTAGGATGTGGGAAATAAAGAACTGTTAGCAGTCAAAGCTGCCCTCGAGGAATGGAGGAACTGGTTAGAGGGGGCAGAGCAGCCTTTCTTAGTCTGGACGGACCATAAAAACCTGGAATACATTTCAAAAGCTAAACGCCTCAACTCTCGCCAGGCCAGGTTGACATTATTTTTTAGTAGGTTCCACTTTACGCTCTCTTTTCATCCTGGGTCCCAGAACCGGAAGCCTGATGCTCTGTCTCGCCTTTGCGACCCAGAACCACTTGCCCTAGAACCCAAAACCATCCTTCCACTGAACCGTGTGGATGGAGCGTTTTCTTGGCAAATAGAATCAGACGTGAAGCAAGCGAATGTTGTGAGCCCGGCACCTAGCGAGTGCCTGAGAAACCTGTTGTTTGTCCCGTGTCTCTTCGCTCCAAGGTAATCCACTGGGCTCACACGTCTTGGCTCACGTGCCATCCTGGTGTTAAACGAACCATGTTTATGATCAAACAGCGGTTCTGGTGGCCAGCCATGAAGACGGAAGTAGCGGAGTACGTAGCAGCCTGTCCTGTGTGTGCCCGTAATAAGACCTCAGTTCCAGATGGGCTTGCTTCAGCCGCTGCCTGTTCCCCAACGTCCCTGGTCACACATTTCCATGGACTTTGTGACAGGACTCCCACCATCCAAATGCAATACTACGGTCCTGAGAGTGGTGGACCGGTTCTCCAAGATGGCTAATTTCATCCCCCTAACCAAGCTTCCCTCTGCCAAGGGTACCGCAGAGGTCATGATGAACCAGGTATTCAAGATCCATGGTTTTCCTAGTGACACTGTTTCCAACAAGGGTCCACAGTTTGTTTCCGCATTCTGGAAGGAGTTTTGCCGGCTCTTAGGCGCCACCGTCAGCATTTCATCTGGCTATCACCCTCAATCTAATGGACAGTCGGAGCGCCTGAACCAGGAACTGGAGACTACAATACGTTGTCTTGTCTCCCAGAACCAGGCCACCTGGAGCGACCACCTCACATGGGTTGAGTTTTCCCATAATACTCTCCCCACAGAGGCCACAGGTCTCTCTCCCTTCCATTATGCCAATGGCTACCAGCCCCCGCTGTTTTCAGCCAACGAAGGAGAGGTAACGGGGCCATCAGCTCATGCCATGATTAGACGCTGCCGCCGGATCTG
>NW_011363360.1:0-4105 GCF_000735185.1 Notothenia coriiceps | reverse complement strand
GCCAGCCTCGATTGCTAGTCCCTGCGGACTGGCACCGACCAGTTTTTGAGGCGGTTCACAATTTTTCCCACCCTGGTAGGAAACCGTCCGTGAAGTTGGTGTCGCTGAAGTTGGTGTGGCAGGGGCTTAAGAAGGACGTGAGGTCCCGGGTCGACTCATGCATGGCTTGTCAACAGGCTAAGGTCCACCGCCATAATAGGGCACCTTTTCAGCTATTTGCGGTTCCTGAGAGGAGGTTTGACAATGTCAATGTCGACATCGTAGGCCCGCTTCCCCCCTCTCATGGTTTCACTTACCTGTTTACGATGGTGGACAGGAGGTCGGCTTCCGACGTCGCCCGCGCTTTCATCGGCAACTGGGTGGATAAGCTCCCGTGGGTTATGCTCGGCCTCAGGTGTGCCCCCAAAGCTGACCTGCAGTCCTCGTCGGCAGAGCTCGTCAATGGCCAGACGCTGCGGGTCCCCGGGGAATTCATCCCCGCCGCCACTGTGCCCTGGTCTGCGGCCGGACAGCGCTCCTCCCTGCTGGAGACCGCCGGGACATTCACGCCCGTCCCCACGTCGCAGCAAAAGATGCCTGGTGGTGGACGTTGGTGGCAGGCCTGAGACTGTGTCCGTCGATTGGATTAAGTCTGCTCACGTGGACGTTTCCAGGCTGTTGGAGTCAGTGTTAATTTCGTTAACGAAAACTATGACGAAAAATGTTCGGCAACGACCTTTTTTACATGACTAAGACGTGGCGATGGCGAGCTAAAAATAGTTTCTTGATAACGAAAACTTTGACGAAATGTATATTTAGTTTTCGTTGACGAGACGAGACCGGACTAAGGTGTTAATGGTGGACTATCGGACATTCAAAATGAAGGGTATTTCCCCCCAATTCCTCCTGTCCGTCTTGTCAGTCAAAATGCATCTTACATTTCTAACTTGCAATATCATTATTTCTGCTCTCTTCACTCCAGAAGAGCGATCTCCCTGTGTCTCTCTGTGTGCAGGGGGCGGGGCCTAACAGACACGCTGCAGCAGCACACAGAGATCTGCCGGGGACGGAGCGTTCAAAAGTATAGAGATACTCTACAAGGCTCGATGTGGACAAAGCTCGTATGCCATTAGTGTTTTCGCCTTAGCGCGTTGACACGAGTAGAGTAGTCTGTCCAAACAGCCGGCCAAAAGACGTCATATTCAAACGGAGAAATGCACAATTTTCGACATACTTAACTCGTTTTCTCCATTTCAGAATAATATATATGATATGTTTTATAATGATTGATCATTAAAGTGTTCTCAAAGCTGTTAAAGGTGCAGCTAGTTGGAATGACTTTGTATACTGCAGGGTAGCTTGTGAATTTACTCCAGGTGGAACTAAAGTCTGATTTAACAATTGATTATATTTCACATCATTCATCCAGATCTGTAAAGTAACTAAAGGTATTAAATACATGTAGTGGAGTAAAAGTACACCATATAGCTCTGAACTGTAGTGGAGTAGAAGTACACAGTAGCAAAACATTGAAATACTCCAGTAAAGTACAAGTACCTCAACATTTTACTCAAGTACAGTACAATATTTTAACATAATTATATATATTTAATTTATTTCACATTTAAATAAAGTTGTTAACCAAATTAATTCGGTTAACAATTTGTTAGTTTTTCCCTTTAAAAAATAACAAAAAGTAAATACAAGAATACCGTTAAAGTACCGGATTGATAAGCAGTATCGATAATACTAGTAGTACCGTAGAAAACCTTAACGATACCCATCCCTAGATATTACACAGGTAAAGTGTAACCTGTATTTGCCTAACTGAATTGGTTTAAAGAGAGAAAACATTTTGACTTAAAGTTGACTAAAATGTAATTTTTCATCGACTAAAAGTAGACTAAAACGTTTTGAGTTTTCGTCAACTAAAACTAGACTAAAACTATGAAGGATAGAAATGACTAAAATGTGACTAAAACTAATAAACATTTTCGTCTAAAGACTAAGACTAAATCAAAAATAGCTGCCAAAATTAACACTGTTTTGGACCCTACTTGAAGTGCTACATGATGGGTAAACTTGGAAGTTGTAGTCCACCACTGTCAAATTCTAAATCAGTTAATTAAATAGGGAAATGAATACCAAATCATATTTTCATAACAGAAGTATGAGAGAGGAATGTTCAGTAATGAGCTGCAGTGGACAGATTGAGGCCTGAGGTGCTGAGGAAACAGCTGAAACATGTTTTCACCTTTAGTTCACAGACAGGCACACTTTAATAATTGAGGATTTCAGTGTTTACATTTTTTTTTCTTTTTGGAATTATTTGAAAACGTCTTCAATTGTTTCTTCATAAAAAAGAAAAAAATATATAATTATCGTGCATTTTATCATGCCACGGATCATCATGCTCACATTCATTTTGACATTTAAGATTTTCAGTCCCAAAGGAAATATGAAAATATTCACTTATTCTATTCATGCTGTGGCCTTCATGTTGGCGCATGAAATTAAAACGTCTTAATAGCTGAAAAACTAATGAGAAAAGATTTTAAATGCCACCAAAGGTCTTTCCTGTAGGTTAATTATTCACAGACCAGTGTCTTTGTTTGTAGAAAAGCACAGAAACCTGCCTTTGCAGAATAAATGTGTCTCTTTTCTGTATAATCTGAACCAACAGCACTTTAATCTGGTATTCCTGAGTTTCAAAAAACCCCGCAGCGTAGACAAATTGACTGCTCAGCCAGCTGGTAATTGCTAAAAGCGTCTAACGGATACATTGTCATTTACTTTGAGGTGATGCTAAGTGTGTGAGAGGAGAGGAAGATGGGCTAAGTATAGAGAGGGAGGTGTCAAGAGGAGACGCTTATCTGTGAGCTCAGGCCTTCCTTTGTCAGGCGCCTCCTTTCTGGTGAAGACTCTTTGAACCTGACAGAATAATTAAAACGCACAGGAGGAAAAAGATGACATTTGCATTTTGACCTTTTTTATTTACGTGGCGAAAATTGCTCCGCAGTTTCCTCCAGAACGCATTATAATATCAATGTGCCCTGGTGTATGTGTGCGTGAAGCCTTTACGTGTGTGTTTAAAAGTGCATAGGTTGTGTATGCATACAGGCGAGGGGAAATATGAGTGTGTGGGAAGGAATAAAAGAATAGATTTATGGCAAATTACCCGGGCCATCTCTTCATTAAGGAACTGTTTTCCTGTAAGCGGACTCTATTTGAATAGCTAGATTGTCCAAGCAGTGTGCAAATGAGGACTAATAGCTCTGTGCCCTTGTCACACACCGCGCTGTCACCAAAGTCAAACTGAAGAATCTTAGGCCCCGGCCACACGAGGACGATAACGGTCGTATCTGCTACAGTTCACTATCAGAGAGACGGCTCGGCCACACGAGGCCGACATGGAAACGCAGAAAACGATAACGGGTCCCAAGGTGGGTCGATCTGCAAACGAGACGCCCTGGGGGGTCAAACGGCTCTACGCCGATACGCGGTGTTTACGCCTATACGATCATTTCCTGATAACGTTGAAGCAATAGCCCCGCCTCTCCCCACCTCTCCTGCTCAGAGATCAGCTGCTGGGCTGTCAGAAGCAAGCCCCCAGGAAGTGCGCCGGACTCAGATGAAAATATTTGTGTTGGCCAAAAGGGGGTACTACACTTCCGTTTGGTTGCCAGGCCCGGAAACACTTTTTCCCATTGACTTACATGGGGAAAGAGTGGTCTGTAAATCGTTGGATAATTTTTTTAAACTAAATAAACTACCCAGTATGAACACTTGTATAGCCCTTATTTAAAAACATTTGTTCCTCAAGTTCTAAAAATGTGCTAATAACGTTATTCTGAGCAGGGTCGGCCCTCGGCATAGGCAGTATAGGCGAATGCTAAGGGTGCATCAACCCAAAGGGGGCGCCAAAAATTGTGGAGAAAAAAAAAAAAAAAAAGTTAGAAATTTTTTTTAAAAGATTTTTTTATTTCATAACACAATTTCCCGATTTTGGATCAACAAAGTACATCTTACTATCTTATACTAACAGAACTACGCATATATTGCATACAGCGCCCATAAACTATGGCACAACCCCCCCCAAAAAATCTAATTGAACTGCCCCAGCAAA
>NW_011363359.1:0-4626 GCF_000735185.1 Notothenia coriiceps | reverse complement strand
TAGTAGTACGTAGTACGTAGTAGTACGTGTGTGTGTGTGTGTGTGTGTGTGTGTGTGTGTGTGTGTGTGTGTGTGTGTGTGTGTGTGTGTGTGTGTGTGTGTGTGTGTGTGTGTGTGTGTGTGTGTGTGTGTGTGTGTGTGTTCCCTCTCCATCAGCTGTCTCTGAAGGAGACCAGCTCCACACAGCGCTCCCTGGAGAGTCAGCTCATGAGCACCAAGAGCAGCGACTCCAGCCGCGACTTCAGACTGAAAGAGATGGAGGGCAGGATGAGGGCGATGGAGAAGGAGAACGAGATGCTCCGACAGAAGGTAACACTCCACCTTAGGTTATGTGTTTATAGCGTCGTGGACAGTCCCCATTGATCAACTGTCACAAAATAAACTGTATATGCCAACATTGCTAATTTCCAGCCAGATGATAAAAGAAACCTTTAAAATCAGAATACCTGGTTTCATCATGTCCTCAAAATCCCAGTGGACGTAATGCAGCTGTTCTGATTCAAGCTTAGACGTTGCAGAACAGTGAGAGAAAAGCTCTTATTACATGACTCTCATGTTGGTGCGCCTCCATGTAGATTCACAGGCCAGCTTTTGTTCCCTTCGTAAATCAATCAAGTGTGGATTCTTACACAGGTTGATGCATGTCTGCTACAGAAAACGATTAAATTAATTATAATTAAGGTTAGTCAGTTGTGGTTTGTAGGCTTATCTCCACACTCGGCTCCTCCTTGCCCGTGGGGGAAGGCCCATTTCACTCCTTTTTCAGATTGGCGTTTTTAGTATTACTTTTATGTGTTTCTTTCGATGCTGTGTTTAATGCATGCTTAAGATCTCACACCTGGTCGCTTTGTTTTAATAAAGGTTGACACCAAGAATAGTTACAAACACAGAAAGATGAGCTATAGGTGCTTTCACACCGCAGTACTTTTCCCACAAAGGTTAATGAGAACTTAGTTCATCAGAACTCTTTAGTTCACATGAACTAAGTACAGATCGCGTTCACACCGGAATAAGTTCCTGAGGGAGGATTAGTCAAATTAAGCCGCTGACGTCACTTCTTCTTCTTCTGCTTTGGGTTTACTGGCAGGCCGCAAACAACTTCACGGCGTATACCATAGTTGCTTTTAATCATACGAAGCCAGATTAAATTAAGTAACGACTTCTCCAACCTTATACTTTCCTCCAGAGTGCCGTGGTTCTTTGTTTATTAATGTGGTTCAGCTGGCTGCTCTTCGTTTATTCTCCCGTTAACTCACAGCTGTAAAGTATTCACTGTCTAACTGTCACACAAGCAGCTGACACATATCCCCAATTCCCCTTAAGAGAATGTGTGTCAGTCTGAATTGACGCTGTTTGGCATCACAACGCTGTTATGAAAGTTCCTATGGTATAAAATGGGTGATGCTAGCATAGCAACCGAAGCTAAACTGACTATAACTTGTTGCATAAGCCGTTCTCACATTTTACAGGCGTATTTTTCATTATGATTCTACTTGTGATAGTCGGACATGACAACCTGTGCAGCCCATGTATTGATTCCATCCGATAGCTGCTATAATACAAAACAAAACGTCTGCCTGCTCTCCACAATGATCAATATCAGCGAACGGATGGTCAAAGTAAGGTACAAATAAACAGAATCAGACGAAGCCTGGTTAGTGTTGCCTGACTTTATAAAGTGTGTTTTTGCATTCTAGTCACTTTGCTCAGCACTAGAGCTTGTTACAACTTTTATTTGCCGTACTCGCCTTTAACTGTTAGCTCAGGTTAATCTCGCCCCCCTCCGAAGTAAGCGTGACGTATGCGGTTCTTGCTTCTAGACCGACACTATTTTGGTGCTTGAAACGCACCGGATTCCGGAGCTTAGAGGCGGCTCCGCTGCGGTGTGAACAGGAAAAAACGGTGCTTTTCAGGCTCTAGCTCCGAACCGGCCCTGGAACCGCGTTGGTGTGAAAGGGGACGGACAAGGGGGTAAAAAGATTCTCATGAACTAATTTTTGTTCCGGATCTTTTTCGGATCTAAACCGGGACTAAAGTGGGAAAAGTACTGCGGTGTGAAAGCGCCTATTGGGAATAAATGATGCATTGGATGTTATTGAATAATGTGTGCTAGTTGTTTTAGATTTGGTGAATATTTAGCACTTTTTTTGCCTCAACGCTGCTCATTTTTTCGGGGTTGTCCGTCATTCTTGTGAAAGTTAAATGTAAGGAATGCCTTTTGGGAAATGTATTCACAAATATCCACATAGAATCAAGGAAACACTGATTTGATGTTGGTGATCAAAGGTCGGCGTGACCTTGCAAAACACCTTTTGGCTATTACCCAATATTTAATGTGCTAATTATGAACATGTCACACTGTAAAATGTCTAATTGATTGAGTGATGCTATTTGGATTAAAGAAGCCTTATTATGCTTTCTGAGGTCTTCCCTTTCCTGTAGTGAGTTTTTTAGGTTTCAGTGCATGTAAATGGTCTGCTAAAGCTAAAATCCCTGTTCCCTTCATAGTTTCTCTCCTACCTGCCTGAAACACCTCCTTTGTTTTTTCTGTAACATATTGACATCACTACGTAACACTCCAGCCTCTATTGGCTAGCACTCCAACACATTGTAGGCTAAGGGGCGGGACATCTGTAAGCGGTTGACCAATCACAACAGAGCCGGCCAGCTAACCAATCAGAGCAGACTGGGCTCTGGTTTCAGACAGAGGGTGAAAAGAGATACAGGCAGTATGAGACAAATAAAGAGCTTTTTGAACATTAGTATAAGTTAGAAAAGTATATAGTATTTCCTCTTTAAAGATATGCGAAGACATGTTTGTGCTTGGTGGTGAGTTTCACTTTGTATTGAGAGACATAATGTTTCGTGGGATCTGTTATTGATAATGCCTGCTTTGCCCTTTAAATACTTTGCTCTATTGCAAAACTTGTATTTGTGTGTGTATCACATCTGGGGACAAGTTGTTTAAAGTAAAAATAGGATATTTATATACCAGTCTTTTCCATTCAGCATCCTCAGAGGCCCAGGTGGTTTAGGACTTAATGGAGCGTTTAGTGGAGCGAATCTTCGGCTTACCTTCATTGGGTGATAATATAGAGGACTCTGCAGGGATGTTCTCTGTGTCTGACGGTCGTGAAATATGCAATAATTTGCTATCATTTTCACCGTTGGAGCAGATGTTAAGCGGATAGTTAAAGTTTTGTTGGTTAGTTTGTTTGTTTGTCTGCCCCTGGTGAGTTACAATTGCTTATTGCAGCTTTTAAGGTGATCTCGCACACATTCTCAAAGTACTAAATACAAAGTGAAATGTAAGAGAAAGCCATTGTGTGAATGACAGCTAAGTATATGCTCATAAGTTGTCCATAAACCTCCTCTGTATCCATCTGAAGGCGAGCGTCCTCAAGCTGTTTCATAAAATTCCATCATTTACCATCTGCAGCTGAACATTGGTCAGCAGGGAGAACGGCTGAAAGAGTCAGTGATGCAAGGAGCTCTAATCTGTTCCCCAGCTACCCTGGTGTTTGTTTTGAAAAGAGAGAAATGGAAAGTGAGCAAAAAGAAAAAGAAATGAAAGGAGGCCAAAGAAACAAATGGACCCATCTCCTTCCTAAAGCGTTGCTCTCCCAGCTCATTTATCAAAAGCAGGAGGAGAATACTTTTTGATTGGCTGATTACCCGGAGCATTCATCACTGGCCGACACATCCCCACCAACTTGACACTGCCATTTTGGATAATTTGTTAAGGATGACAAAGAGGTCATTGTTGCCTTGGCTTCTTTTTGACCTTTTTAATAATAGAAAATTAATTGTACCTGTATTAGGTCCTGTCAGAGCAGCTGGATCATTTCACACTTTGAAATCCTCCCTAACGCCCTCCTCCTTCTCCTCCATTTCTGTCTCTCTGTCTTTGTTCAACAGCCAGATTTCAATTGTATTATTTGTGTGTGTGTGTGTGTGTGTGTGTGTGTGTGCGTGCGTGCGTGCGTGTGTCTGTCTCTCTGTGTGTGTGTGTGTGTGTGTGTGTGTGTGTGTGTGTGTGTGTGTGTGTGTGTGTGTGTGTGTGTGTGTGTGTGTGTGTGTGTGTGTGTGTGTGTGTGTGTGTGTGTGTGTGTGTGTGTGTGTGTGTGTGTGTGTGTGTTTATGTCTGTGTGTGTGTGTGTGTGTGTGTGTGTGTGTGTGTGTGTGTGTGTGTGTGTGTGTGTGTGTGTGTGTGTGTGTGTGTGTGTGTGTGTGTGTGTGTGTGTGTGTGTGTGTGTGTGTGTGTGTGTGTGTGTGTGTGTGTGTGTGCGTGCTCTCTCTCCTCTCTCCACGTGCCTTGTCCTCTGTTGTCACCATTTCTGATCCATTTCCGAGATTTACGGCCAATTTTCCCTCATCATCCCTGCGTCGTTTCAATCCCTCCATCATCCCTCGTTTTATTCTCCCTCCGTTGGAAGCTAAATTGTCGGCTTCTCACAGGAAGATACAGATGAAGCTCTCTCACTTCTCACAGGCACTTTCTAAGCCATTTGATCATCTTAGTTCTCAGGCTTTTTACCTTCTCTTGACTCCTTCTCTCTCTCCTTCCTTTTGACCTGTTCTCCTGGCAGGCCTTCTCACCAGATGTGGCACTAACAGGCCCGTTCA
>NW_011363358.1:0-3087 GCF_000735185.1 Notothenia coriiceps | reverse complement strand
TCTTATTTCTGGTGTAAAAGGCGGCAGAGATCGTTCAGATTCATCGTCACTGCTCGCATCGTCCACACCAAATAATTGTTCTGTCAAATTGTGCCAAATACCCGCGCTATTAGCTTTTTCTGATGCGTAAACATCAACAATATTTGACGCCATTTTTCGTTGTGAACTCTCGCTGGCTGCGCGCATTGGCTGTCGATCCGGACGGCAGCAGGGATCCAGACAGCGGCAGCCGGGAACCACACGTGACGTCACGAAATGGCCTGCTTCCAGAAGCAAAGTTTTTTTTATTGGACCTAATATTTTTCCTTTTTTTACATATTATTCAGTATGAAATAAAGAAACATACATTGACTATCTGTTGCATACACCCCCCAGAAATCGACTGCCAAAAACTGTTTTTAATGTAAGATAAGGACTTTAACACAACAAATTATACTTTTTATTATTAGTGTAGGACACTTATTTATGTATAACATCTGAAGATGTGTAGTTTTATTCATGTTTTCACATAATTTTACAGGATATTGCTATATTATTTGACATGTTTTACTTCTATACATTAATATCTGATTTGTAAAACATCACAGACAGAAAGGTATATCCGTCATTTAATGGTAAGCTATTGAAATTGTGAAATCCATAGATGTGTCTCCCATCACCCAAATCCCCTGACTATTCTCTCAACTCAGTATTTACATTCTTTAATTCAAAGAAAATCAATAATATCTTTAAAAACTGCAAGTCCCTGTCTATCAGCTGTGCACCGTTATGGTGTAAATATAACCTATATACCAATTGGATCAAATATAAAAGTCAGCCGAATTAGTATTGATACTGCAAGGAGACGTATTTTGTGAAAATAAATGGAAGATGTTTAATTGCTGATATGTTTGTGATCCACGTCACGTTTTCAGTTTTGGCGGCAGTTCTTCCCGTTTGTCTAGCAGTCTTCTAATCAGGGCTCTATAAATAAAGAACTAGGGCAGATATGTAATATTTAATGCAGCCGAACCGTGTATTACAATGCCGTTATGTGATGAATTTCAAAGAGAAAAGCAAGTACACTCGGAATAAAGTATTTGTATTTTAAAATATTTTTCGGATTTCATATCGCATAAACACTATATCCCAACATGCATTGCGGCTAAAACATCCAATCACCGAGCTTCAACGATAGCTGAGGATCTTAATCAGTTCACTGGGTGTGTATCGCCTTCGTCTGTTTCAAGTGACTTTATTTTGAAATGCAGTTCCTGACGGACGGCAAAAAAGCCAGATATTATAGAATTAAGCAAATAAATGAAAACAAGGATAATTGTGTGTTATTGTTGAGTAAATAACAGTGTGTTATTTAGAAAAGAATAACAAATTAGAAGGAAAAAAATATTAAAAAAATTACATATTTCAGTATTCAGAGCCCCATTTATTTTCCTCACAGACGGCAAAAAAAGTCAGACATTATAGAATTTAAAATAAAAACAATAATCGTGGCTTGATATTGATTGTAAGAAAAAGTTTTTAAGAACCACACAGCTTCCGAGACCCCACCGGACAAAAAGACGTGGTGCAGGCACGAAACACACTACCAATAGAAATACATTACTTTTAAAATCGTTCTGTGTGACACGAAAAAAAGGGGAAAATCGTGTTGGTGAACACAAATCAAGAGATTAAATGTCGTGACTATAACACAAAATGCCGTGTGACTGGGTTGATTGTTTGGTAACATGTTAGCATAGCTACTTTCTAAACAAGTGATACAATTGTGGACATGTGTGTTTCTAATCTCTATCCCCTAGCAGCCAAACATCTAATATTTCAGCTTTAAACCACCAGTAATACTAGGTATGTTTATAAGTTATAATTATTCTAACACGTATACACCCAGAGAGCAATATCGCCAACCTCTGCAGCTTCTCAGGGGCTTTTCCTCATTGCTCCTTCTCTCGTCATTTCGATTTCCAACTGAAGCATGTAGCTTTTTCTATGTAAAATAGATCACATAGGTATTTTACTGGCCCAGCCAACAACTGTTGGAAAGTAAATATTGCAACTAGCTTGCCAAAAAGAAAGTTGGGCTTTGCATATTTCATACTCAAATTTCTTGGTTTAAGGCTGTTAATCAGGTGTGAGCTTGGTATGGAGTTCTCTCTGTCAGATGAGGCCAATAGAAAAATAATAAATAACAAATTATTTTAAAAAAGAATGACCTAAAGAAACTTCAACTGTTGGAAAGGTATAGTAGTTTATTGGAGAGTGGAAAATCCAGTATAGGTTGGTCGCAACTTAAGCCTTCTTTTAAGTGTGACTCTCTTTACTACTTTTTTTTTTAATCTGACAAAGCATATTATTTTTTTTTAAACCTTTATTCAACCAGATGGTCCCATTGAGATAATCAATGGGACCATCTCTTTTTCAAGGGAGACCTGTCCAACATGGCAGCAAGTAGGTTACAACATGAACATAAAACAGATAACACAAAAGGACATCGTATTTACAGGGCTACATGTACATACCTCGAGACATTAACAAGTACCAACAGTATATCTCGCCCTTTCAATAAGCCTCCCCTTCTTGGCAACAACGGTATTGTTGTTGAAGTGGTGGAGAGACAATGCACAGTTTTACCCACTGCTGTCACCCATGGCCAAAGCATATCTCTCTGTCCCAGCAACATCAGTACCAAGCAAGAGAGTTTTTTCCACAGCAGGGGATATTGAAAACGCCCAAACATCCCAGCTTCTACCTGGAAATGTGGACATGCTCATATTCCTAAAAGATAACCTTGATGATGCTGAGTGAGTGAGTTAGAGTTGAGTTACTAGAAAAACTAAAGTGAAACTTGATTTATTCTATTGCAGGGTCTGATTATTATATTGTTGACACTTTAAAATACTACTATCCTACTAAAATGCTGTACAAATCCAATTTATTATTATTTATATTTGTTTCAATATCGCGATAAATATCGTACAGTGGACTTTTTAAATCGCGATATTATCGTACCGTGAGTTTTTGTTATCGTTACATCCCTAATAAATACACATTTTGTTTTGGGTCTTTGCCTGAACAAAACAATTATAATAC
>NW_011363357.1:0-8548 GCF_000735185.1 Notothenia coriiceps | reverse complement strand
ATCAACATCTGTCCCCTCTTCTTCATGTCTCTTCTACATCAACATATGTCCCCCTCTTCTTCCTGTCTCTTCTACATCAACATGTGTCCCCTCTTCTTCATGTCTCTTCTACATCAACATGTGTCCCCTCTTCTTCATGTCTCTTCTACATCAACATGTGTCCCCTCTTCTTCATGTCTCTTCTACATCAACTCTGTGGAAAGAGACTCTGAAAGTTTCAGGAACAAAGATTCTCTCTCTTTTTGATCCATTTCTGTAAAAACCTGTCTGAAAATGAGCTGATCAGATTTTGGCCACTTTATGATGTCATAACGATGTTTTGTCTTGTGTAACCATTAGCCAATCAGCAACCAAGGTAACCCCCCCCCCTTATCACCTGAATCTCCTCCTAGAGCACCATTGTGTTCTTTGTAACCAAATGTCTCTCAGAGGGGCGTGGGGAGGGGCTCCTTATTTTCATCTAAAGTAACAGACAGAGAATCAGCACTTTGGAAACAGGGCTGAAACAGAGGGGATTATGGGTAATGCTGCAATGATCTGTTTGGTGTTTCAGCCAATCAGAGACAGGTTCTGTATATATCTGAGACCTGTGATATATTGATGAGAAACAGTATGATAGAGGACCTTTAAAGTATACACACATGAACTGACATGAAAAATATTCCCAAGATGCAAGGTGAGCATTTTATATGACAGAAAATGTATATCCTACACTTTTGAGGTGTCGTCGCTTTGAGAAAAGTGTCTTGTCAGCTTTAAGAGTCTAGATAGAGACTATGATGCTGATTCAATTCACTTCCTGTTTTTTTTCTTAAATGATGGACAAAAGCAGGATGTGTCCACGTTTCCTGTTTCTTTCTGAACTGGGAACATTCTTTGCAAAGTCTCAGCCCATTTCTTTTCAAATCTTGCCAAAGAAATCGACAGTAGTTTGGCTTCCATGTTAATGCGAGGTTTAAATCCTGCTTCCTTTTTGACCGTGGAAGACTGTTGCTTACGGTTTCGGAATTACACCAAGGGCAACAGGAGTTCACATGTCAGAGTTTATCTGTCAAGACTTGAGCTGTGTGTGGGCGTCTTCAACAGCAAATATAACTTCTCCAAATGACAGAACACACGTGGAGAACAGGTAGCTGAGGTGAACTGCTTAAACTAACTGATGGTTTAAAACAAAAATAACTGACGTCTGTAACTCTACAGAATGAAAAAGCTCCGTGTCATTGTGGGCTAAATTTAGCGTTTGGTGGTGGGCTTAAAGTGGTCAGGATGTCAAGCTTCTTTTAGAAAGGGAATTAGTGAGTCTGGTCAGTTTTAAATGGATAATTAACAGGAGGGTTCTTCGTTTATCATTTAAAACAAAAATCTCATTTTCTGATACTGCTTCTAGCATTCTACCTACTAGCATTGCATTTAATATAACCCTGTACATGTTGCTTGTTGCTGTATGCACTTTGACACTAAAGCATTCTGAATTTGATAATCAAGCTGAATCTGTAAGTTGCCTTGCCAAAATGTAAACAATAAGTTGTTAAACATGGATTAATAATCAGCCATTTTGCAGTTTATATGGACAAATAAAACACATTTAGCAAAGGATCTATAGTTAACCTGTCCTCTTTTGTTTGTTTGTTTGTTTGTTTGTTGATAAATATTTTACTTTGAAAGCTAGTACTAATTAGTCGTTTGTGTTAACTAGGTTATAAAAATACCTTTGGCTGGTGTTGATAACAATGAAGTATATTATTAGTCAGGCATTTATTTATGCTAATGTGGGTGTTTTACACTACATGACATTACATGTCATTTGTTAGACGCTTTTAACCGAAGCGACTTACATACATTCAGTACTGTGGACAATCCCCACAGGAGCACTTTGGGGTGAAGTGTCTCAGGGACACAACGACATGCTGACTGCAGTGGGACTCAAACTTGCTACCCCCTGATTTGAAGTCCAGCACTCTATCCACTGAGCCACAGCCGCCACTCTGTTCACTCTCTAGTCTTCAATTGCATACATATTTCAATGTCCGGCAGTGGCTCAGTCAGTAGGGGCTTGGACTGTGAGCCGTAGGGTCGCCGGTTCAAATCCCCGACCAGACCTTAATGTGGAGTGTGGACTGCTACTTGGAGAGGTCCCAGTTCACCTCCTGGGCCCTGCCGTGGTGCCCTTGAGCAAGGCACCGGACACCCCCCACTCCAATTGCTGGCCGGGCGCTGTACAATAGCTGCCCACTGCTCCTACTAGACTGGATGGGTTCAAAGCAGAGAACACATTTCACTGTGTGCTGTGTGCTCTGCATGTGAGACCATTAAAGAGGGGTTCATCCCTCCCCATTCTATTCTATTATTTAAATGTTAACGTGTCATTATTAACAGATGGTCCACAATGATTTATCTTACTATAAAGACAGAACAAGTGTTTGGAGGTTTAACACAAGCAAAGGATTTATTTATGATTTGCTAAACCCAATCTATAAAGCACAGCTAAATAATTGATTAGATATGAATGAAGACACAAAAAACCATCTCTGCAATATCTTGTTAGAAAGTGGTTTACAGATTTTAAACAAAACAATACGTTATGCAGACTTGTTAACACATCTGCAGAAAGTATTGTTTTGTTTAAAATGTGTAAACCACTTTCTAATAAAGACGTGTTTACACATCTGCAGCAACAGAAATATTAGATTAGTATGTAAAGCAGATGTAAAGCAGATGTATTTACCTGGATTATGGAGGTCCTTCATGTCCGTCCCTCAGGCTCAGTGCACTGTGACTGAACACCTGAACAAGAGAGGGAGAGTCGGAGACTAAGTCCTTCTTCAATCCTATTAGTGCAGTGTATTAGTGCACTGATGTAATGCTGCATCCACATTTTTAAAGAATAAACTAAGTACACATCATATAAAATGTCATACCGAGTAATAATACATTATACGTATGAAGACTACAAGATCATTTTGTATTCTGTGTTGATAATGTCACAGTTATAGCTTTATTGACATGAACATCTAAAAAAACACAACAAAAATACCATATGTTGCCAGTGAATATATACAACACAATACATACAAGAAGAAAGTATAGGGGGGATTTAAGGAGAGGGAAAATACTCAATCATATTAGGTTTTAAAAACACTTCAGTCGATTGCTGCTTCTTTATTAAGCTATTTAACCAACAAATATTATAAACTGTGCTGGTATTAATCACAACTGTCACTTGACCTTGCACTATTGTCTGCATACGTACATATATGGTGTCTCTATTAATTGTATTAGGTGATAATAATCATAGACTGTAAATGATCAGAGATACAGCCTATGGTTTAGTTTGTTTCTGCTGCCCCCAAGTGGACAAACAAGTGAAAGAGTGACTATAGGTGGGATTATTTCAACCGGGTAAAGTAAGAGGATGACATACATTGTTAATAAACTGGTTTGCTTTAATGCAAATAAACTAATCACTAATAATATCAACCATTTACATCTTGACATCTTCTTGCCGTAATTTTCGTCAACGCAACTTTCACTTTGATTGACGTCTGCTTCAAGCCAATAGTCATAGCCGAGTTCGCCTTCTAACCAATCACAGAGGAGGATGAGTTGGCGGGAGAAGAAGAGGCGGGGCTTTAGCGTAATTTCCTAACCAATCAGCGCACATCCCTCACCAAAAGACCGGAAGAACATGCTGTTGTTGTCATCTGTGACATGTTGCATGCTGCTCACCTTTCACCTCCACGGTGCTCGACCATGGGAGCTCGACCCTGACCGGATTTACATCTTGACATCTCCTTGAGGTCATTTTCATCCACGTAATTTTTACTATGATTGACGTCTGCTTCAAGCCAATAGTCATAGACGAATTCGCTTTCTAACCAATCACAGACGAGGATGAGTTGGCGGGAGAGGAAGAGGCGGGGCTTTCGCGTGCTTTCCTAACCAATCAGCACATACCCCTCACCAAAAGACCGGAAGCACATGCTTGTTGTTGTCATGTGTGACATGCTGCTTAGAAGAAGCTAGTATTTTGTGTGTTTTTTGACCGTGTAAAGAGACAGAAAATGGCGGCGGTAGTTGCTACACCTGTCAGCCCCACGGAGCTAGACCCTGACCGGATTGAGGAGGAGATCCGCGGAGGACCCGATGCGGAGGAGGAGGTCGCCCCTCCGCAGACAACAGGCCCCGGGACACGGCTCTCTAAACTCCCGCTGGCCCGGATCAAAGCTCTCATGAAGACCGACCCGGACGTGTCTCTGGCCAGCCAGGAGTCCGTGTTTATCATCGCTAAAGCCACGGTAAATAACAAACATGTAGGAGGAGGAAGTCCTGAAACAACACAGAGCTGCCTTAGCTTTCACAATGTGATACTAGATTCAAGATGCAAGGCTTGTATTGTCATGTGTTCATAACTACAGTGTAAATATATCAATGGAAATCTTTGGTCACAGGCTCCTCCATCAGTGCAACACAATAAAACAGATACAATAGTTTAAATAGTGCAAGTAAATATAACGGAATAGAATCCTTTATTGTCATTATATAGGTACAATGAGATGAGTGGAGCTACTCCTTTTTTTAAGTTGCCATCAAAATACAAATAAAATTGGATAGAAATATTGCAAGGAGAGTCTATATACAAGTAATTGGAATATGATATGTTAGATAAATAATTACTACTATTACTACTGTGAGTTTAAAGCAAGTTAGTCCATAAAGAGTCTTCAGTCAATGTACTGTGATTATCCTCTTTAATAATAGTGAATATGCACATGTACACACCTTACATTATTTAATTGGATTATAATAGATGTACTACTACTGATCACAAATAGTGAAGTTGTTTATTGCATTGTATATTAGATAAGAGGTACTTTATTGATCCCAAATTGGGGAATGTTTGCATTGCAGCAGCAGCATGGAAAACAAAACAAGGCATTGCGTAGAAATGTTCAACGCCTTGTAGAGATGTTTGCAGCAGCTTTTGCTACAAGATCTGACCCGTTTCACAGAAACCAAAAGTAATTTATACAAAGGAGCAGGAAACAAAAGGGACATAACACATGCTTATTATCACAGGTAGCACCCGTATGATGAGATGCCCAGTCTTTTGTATTCAAGGTGTGAAAAAGCCTGGGAAAGACAGCCGCCGTTTACAATAGAACTGATTTAATCTGTGAGAACATCCACCCAAGAAAGAAAGTTAAAGTGACATATATATATATATAATTAAAATAGACTTGTGATACATGTCTACGATAGACATATTTTATGTCACATTTCCAAGACCAAAAGATATTGATAGGAAGATATCAGATATTCCTCTTCGTGTCTGAATTGGTTTTCAGAATATTAATTGATGTCTTTGTTCCAGGAGTTGTTTGTTGAGATGATTGCCAAAGATTCCCTGGTGTACGCCCAGCAAGGGAAGAGGAAAACTCTGCAGAGGAAAGACCTGGGTGAGTGCTCTGAATACATTTACACTGAAATGCAAGGATGGAGAAAGGGGATTCAAATGTTGTGTAATTTAATGGAAAAATAAAGTTTTCTAAAGTTATTTTTTATTATTTGAAAATGGACTTACGGTATGGACTTATGGTTGTTCAGCTGACAGACTTGAGGCCTTTACTACGAAGCCGGATTTTGGCTTAGCGAGTTAACTTCAGGGAAAACTCTGGGTTTCCGGTCCTACGGCGCTGGTTCTCTTCTTAAAAGACTAGATCTCCATGGTAACTGATGCTGAACGGCTAGCCTGCTCCGGAGTTAGGTTCCAGGATAAGAGATCAACTCAGTGAAAGCACCGCCTGCTGACCAATCAGAGCTCAGTGTGCGGAGTTTAAAGCGATCAAGTCATATTACAGGAGAAAGGAAATACAGAAAAGCTGCCGTTGCAGGAAAGACGGCCGGCAAAAATCACAGACTGTGTGAACGTGAACATTAATAGAATATCACCTCCCATGTTCAGAGCAATCTGACTATTATAACATTCGCGTGAAGAAAGCTTACTTAAATATCTGCCACAACATAAGTAACCGGATCAAAGTAACATTACGTTGCCTACAGTCCGCGGCACTGTGAGCGCAGACGTGGATGTTTCCCATTATCATTCATATCACATCATAATGTTTCATATATCTCCTTATCTGAGTCAGCTGAGCCGTATCTGGCCGTGCAACACTCACAGTGTCACATACTGTATGCAGAAGGATTATTTGAAGCAACACATTAAGTTGAGGAAACACTCGAGTCAAATGTAATGAAAGTCAGATTGTGTCTTAGACGGGGCAGTGATATCATAAACCTGTTAATGTACGCATTCAAACACTTGTTCTGTTACCAGCTGTATTCACCTTGCAGGTGCAGCTATGTGGCTTTGATCCTGGATAAAGTGTTTAAGTCATGGATTTTTAAAGTTTAACTTCTTCATATTTGTCTAATATTATAGTTCACTTTTCATTCAGGAAGTATGACGCTGCGCTGTCAGTAAGGCTGCTCAATTAATCGTATTTTAATCGCAATTATCATTTTGGCTTGCAACGATTATGAAAACAACATCATCTAAATAAAAAAATTATTTATTTTTTAAATGTACATTTTTATTTTTATTGGTTTTTCAGTTGAATTATACTTAAAGTTCAGGTTAATCAACTAAGGAAAAGGATAATCGTTTTTAATAATCGTGATATCAATTATTGACCCAAATAATCGAGATTATGATTTTTGCCATAATCGAGCAGCCCTAGCTGTCAGTACACTTGTCCATGTTTGTGATTGGTCAAATGTTGCTAACCCCGCCCCTTTCACATGAACGCGCACTCAGCCGGACAGAGAAACCCTGGCTTGAGTTACCGAGTTGATAACCAGCGTCGTAGGACCGCTTAGCGAGAGCGCGTTTGCTTTGGGTTGGTTAAGCCAGATAACTCAAATATATCCAGGGTCTGTTGAACTGGATTCGTAGTACAGGGCACTGGTTGTGACTTTCTAACTTAAATTGGCATGCTGTTACATCTGTGTAAAGGAAAGCTAATGTTTTTGTTTATTGTTGTGTTCATCTGACTGACCAGTGTTTATTAGCACTGCTCTATAGAAACCTAAAAATGTATATGAACCAGTTTTAACTTTTCCATTTGTTTCGCTTCCACAGACAACGCAATAGAGGCCATAGATGAATTTGCATTTCTTGAAGGTAAGCCTTGCCATGACTTTAAAATGTTAAGGGTTTTTTATACCTTAATATAGTTCAGAAGAACAGCATGCTCTTCCAGATGTGTTCTTGTATTTGTTGTCTAATGGGTCTTTATTTTCTCTGTAGGCACGCTAGATTAAACGGAAAGAGAGGGGAACATGGAGTGTCTGCCACCATCCAAGAAACGTTTCTTACAGAGAATTTATTGAGAACATCTTTCTGGTATTTTCAAAGCGACTCTCAAATGGGATATTTATAAATCCTTTTCTACAATGTATCATTAAGACTTTTCATACTTAATGTTGAAGTCATCAGTGGTAATGTGTACATTTTTTTGTAAATATTTGTGAAATACAACTGTACAATGAAATAAATGTAAGTTTTAAACAATTTTGTGAGAATGAAACAGTCAATCATATCAGTTTGTCACTCACACATTTGCAAGATAATTATTTTCCTCCTCCTTCCAATTTCCTAAGGGCACTAGCCTCATCCCAATACCCCTCCTCGACTCCTCTCTTCCGGTACGTCCACACAGCAGCTTTGAAAAAATCTTGGAGCTGGGCGTGTCTGAAAGCTTGGGGATTTTTCGCGAGCAACGCGACCAACAACCAATCACATGAATCTCCCGCCCCCGGCTTAGAAAGCAAAAAACCCCGGGGATTTTATGCGAGCAATATATATATATAAACTCCCCAAACAGGCGAAAACCTACCAGTTTCTCACACTGTCTCTGTCACCTCCCTCCATGCCTGGTTCCTCCGGTTTGTATCCCGATAAATAGTTCTGGTCGTAAAGAACCGGGTGATTTGCTTCCGTAATTTCTCGTTTGGAATATGAGGAAATGAACTGCGGTCTGGCTCTCCCAGCTTGCACGCGGTTTGATTGGCTTCTATGGCTAGCGCTTGTACTGTCAGATTTGCATAAACGGGATTTGATTGGCTGAAGCTTCCAGCTCAGCTTCAAAAGTTGAACATTGCTCAACTTTTGAATCCTGAAAATCCTGGAAATGTTCGCTTTGCTTCCCCACAATGCAGTTCGGTGAAAAGCGAGGCAAAGTGACGTCATCCCCATTCAAAGTCAATGGGCAGAGAAGCGTTGGAAGATTTGTTTAAAGCTGCTGTGTGGACGGGCCGTTAGAGCAGTGGTTCTCAACTGGTGGGTCGCGTTTGAAGGCGTTGGACTGGAAGTACCGGGGAACATAAACGGTTTTGAAAACTTCTGTCACGTAGTGATCATCTTCTCAATAAAACATCTTTGCTGATGTTTTTTTCGAGTCTTCTGGCTGAAGATCAGAATCAAGATTGTTGCTGGAAGTCCCCACGGAGAATAACTTTGCGGTAGAACTATTCTTTATACATCCAT
>NW_011363356.1:0-5373 GCF_000735185.1 Notothenia coriiceps | reverse complement strand
AGTCTGCATGTCACTCACTCAAGTACCCCTGACATGGGAGCCGCGCAAGTTTTCCTTTTGTAGCAAGCAGCAAAATAATTGTAACATGACGTGTTTGAGTTAATTTACCTACTTAATATCGCACGTCCTAAAAAAAGTTATTATAAAAAATTAGAAAACCGCACGTCCCTGCGATGTGAATGCGCATATCGCCATGACACGATATATCGTTCAGCCCTAGTGGGTATACAATACATCTTTAAATCTGCACAGTTTCAAGTTAGACTTAAATATATGCCGCTTTTCTAACTCTGATATTGAAACACTAGAATGCCTGTTCTGTTCTTTTCCTTTAGTTCAAACATTTTGGGATGCTTTCCAGTATTGGTTAACTTACAAATTGACATATGATAATGTGAAATCTAGCCTTTTATTTGAGAAAAAAAAGAGATTATTTTAGCTAAATATTTGATCCACCAATGTCAGCAAAATGTCGCCAGTATTTGTTAGTTTCCTTAAACACAAAAAACAAAATCACTTAGATGTTGCAAAAGTAAAAAATCCCAACAATTTTACCTTAATTCCTGATTAGCCACTTGTTTTGTTTTTTTATGGCCTCAGTTTGAATTCATTTAATGGACACTGATGTGAAGGGTCTTTTTCTGGTGTATTTGCAAAATTGATCAATAAAGTTGAAATTGTATTTTTAAAATCTGAACTTAAAGGTAGGGTAGGTAAGAATGGAGAAACCAGCTCGAGTGTGCTAGAATTTGAAAGTACGCAGATGAAAAAAATCTGCCTCTTCCTCACAGAGCCCCTCCTCCAACACACACGAACGCGGACATGACCAATGAGGGCACGAGATAAGTTTGTGCACAGATGGAAGGCTGACAGGCAGGTAGGCCATCCAGTTACTTTAGCGGGGCCGGCTAAAATGATTGGTCGTGCTTTTTACAGTACTACGGCTTCCACAGATAACATTTTTTTATGTATTTATTGTCAAAGCATTTAATATATTCATTGCTATCGGGATGTTAAGAGCAATCCATGGAATATAACAAGTGTTTCTGAAGTGAATTACCTACCCCACCTTTAAGAGATCAGAGTCTTACCTTAAAGAATCCGATGACTGCCACCTCGCTGTCAGCAATCAGAGACTCGGCCTCTGTGACTCCGGCCAGGGTTGCGACGGCCGGGCCGGTGCGCTTCTTCAGCCAGGCCACGATGTCGTCAGCCGTCCTGCCAGCTGCAACACAACACAACAACTCAAACACCTCTGTATGCAGACATCATGGGACTGGTCAAATGCTAAACTTGAAACATTAAACTCATCAACGCATCAACATGCAGATTTGATCGACTTTATGCGTATAAGGAGAGAAAGTTGCATCTATCTAAGCAGTTGAACAAACCAAACAGATAACCTGATCCTTTTTATTAAGGAGATGCAGATGTTTAAGAGAGTTAACACCTGCCTTGGTGTGGGAAAAGAGACATCCATCCATTTATTGTTGTGTGCAATTTCAAGAGAAAACATTTAAACGGCAAGAACAAAACAAAAATAATAATCCTTTAGTTGATCAACAACATTAATCTAACTATTTGGACAAACAGTTAATGGTTTTTAATGCCAAAAAATACACAAGGCTATTTCCTGCTTTTCTATTTTTTCAAATTATATTCAAGTGAATATAACCTTGGACTTTGAAAACACTGATGGACATTTTATAAAAATGTTCCATCATTTTATAGACGAAAAAATATTCATCTAGAAAATAAGCAGATTAAAATGTGAAAATAAAAATAATTATAAGTTACAGACCTATCTGCAATTAAAGTGGACTTAAAATAAACCTGGCTGTTAAATTGAAACTGATGCAACAGGGTTGCAATTGAGTGTTGGAGCGGTGGGGTTTGTGGCAGTCATTTCCCTAACCTACTCCCTCCAAAACGGGCCTGGCCCAGGCCAGCAGAGAGGCAACGTGAATAACTGCACATCTCTCTGCTGGCTCACAGTCAGCATGACAGGAACGTGTGGGGAGGGCCCAGTCAAAATTTTGTCTAAGTAGAGTTCCTCAAAGCTGATTGGCTGACTTTCAGTTTATGCTGCTGTGCAGATCATATTACTAAGAGGGGCCAATAGGGCTCGCTTTTAGTTGTCGGAGTAGATTCCTTCTTGCATTTTTGGACCCTTTCATGAGAATTAACTAAGGAAAAAAATGCACTCTTATGACAGGAGTTACTCAAGATTACATCACTATTTGAATAAATCTCTAATTTATTAAAGGTGAAATGGAGTAGAGAAAACAAAAAAGGTACACAGTGGGAAAAAGACTGGTTCATTTTAAATGGTTGCTTTACTGAATCTAAAGAAAGTTATATGATCGTCATTAGATCTCAATCTAACATACCAGTATAGAAAATATCAACAGACCCTGTTTGCAGTATAAAAAAATATGTATTTCCCCTCCACTGCTTCTAAGTTCTCAGTCATTATTATCAAGCGAGCAAGTCTGCACAAATGAAAATCACAATGATGCTCACCAGAGTACTCTTTGGGTGACTCCTTCTCTCCGCCCTTGAAGAACTTGATGGTGGGGTATCCCCGGACGCCATACTCCTGGGCCAGTTCAGTCTCCTCTGTGGCGTCCACCTTACCCAGGCGCACCACTGAGCCATCGGCCTTCAGCATGCCGGCGGCCTTGGCGTACTCTGGAACCAGGGCCTTGCAGTGACCACACCATGGGGCATCTGCAGGAGTCAGGGGACGTTTAGCGGGGCACACACAGATGGTCGTAATGTAAACCTGACCTTAAGGGTGATCATTGGCACAAACAAATCTTTCAGGATGAATTAAAGTTGACCTATACCATATTTTTGGAAAGCTCCAGGTTTAAAAATAAATAAATGTAAAATTACATTTAGAGCTTAAAATCATCAAACTAAAAAGGATCTTTCTGATGATGAACCACACAAAAACACTGAATAACTTGAAGACTACGAGCATTAGAATCATTCAGTTAAGACAATAAATTGATCCGTCAACTTAATGAAGTAAGCTTATTTAATGTGAGGATTAGATTCTTATATCCTTCTTAAAATGATAACTTTAATATGACTATGTTTAGGACTGCTTGTCAAAAACAAGCAAAGGGTGTCAGCTTGGGCTCTAGATACATGACATTTAACAAATTTAACTTAATATAAATACACTATTATCGACCAATTCATTAAGTGGCATTCTGGTACGCTTAATGACAAGAATATATTGAAGTTAGTTTGCAATCTTTTTTTAAAGTTTGAATTTCCGTTTAAGTCCAAACTGTTTCTTTGAAAAGGCTATCAGGATGGCTAAGTAGCAAACTGCCATAACATGCAAGATAATTTAACTACTACTGTGGTTTCACATGTTAAATGTGTACGCAATGGTGTCAAATTGTGCATGTGAAAGGTCTAAGCACAAACTCCACAGAGATAATCACCTATTCAGAAATGACACGTAAAATAAAATGACCTGCATTGCATCACCTTAAATTATTGACAAAGTACAACACTTCCTTGTTCCAGTCCAACCAATATTAACACACAGATGAACTTTTGTAAAGTACACGTCAACCTAGCTCCGCCATCCAACTGAGGTCCCGCCCAGTTTACGAGTACGTGGGCAAAAAAACGAAAAAGAAAACCTACATCCCTCCCATCCTGAGCTCACTGGAGAGTCTCCACGGCCATCTCTCACTGGTTCACTGAATTGTGAGCAGGTCAACAATCTGACAAAAGTATAGCGGGGTGGGCCTGCAGGCAATGAAGAAGTCGCTCACGCAAACCAATCACATTATTATTATGGAAAATAAGTCAAGAACTGCATGAAGAGGACAGTGAATGAGCCTTCCGACCTGTACAAGAACTGAAACACATAGTAGGAAACCACAGCAGGCAATCGAAACTTAAAAGCCCCGTATTTCGTGACTTACAAATAGTGATTACTTTTCACTTCATGCTACTTTCAGCGTTATTGCTCAACTGTTCTAACAGCTTTATACCGAAGGCAAATGTGACAATGCAGGCCATGGCAGATCATACCAAATGCAATATGTTGCGGTAATATTAGCCATGTATATCCTTCAGCTATAGCCAAGTTAAAGCAAGCATCTGATTAAACAAAAGATGCAACAAATGTAAGTCTAGAAGTAAAAAACGAGTGGAACAAGTTTGGTGTTAGTGCGCTGTGCCAAGTTATGTATCCGCATCAGAATCCAGTCACTGTCCACAACGATATACGGTGCTGAAAGATACTGACAACGAGAAAACGCATTGTGATAAGCAATGCCCCTTCATATTGTTACTCGGTTTTAAATACGGTGAAATAGCTGGTTGTAAACTAAGTGAACTAGATGCACATAGAGGCAACATTAAAGACAGACATCAGTTAGCTAGCCGCTAACAGCAGCAAGTTGTTACAAGTGTCAAAGTTTAATGCTAACGTTAACCCAGGCTGAATTAAGCTAGCTAGCAGGGCACCCGGTGAGTCTGTCGGAGTAGGAGACATTTAGCGTTAGCTGGAGATATTTAGTAGCCGCTGTTACTTACAGAATTCCACAAGGATGTTGGGGTGAGCTTTCAGAGCCTCCTCGAAGTTACTTTTCTTCAGTACCAGGACGTCATCTTCCTCAACGATTTCGGCTCTGCTGGCCACAGCCAGTGTGCAGATGAGCAGAAGCTTCAACATTATATGCTTCGAGTATTGTTCTTGGCAGAGAGACTAGAGCGGCAGACACCGTCGGCTACGGGTTAGCTGTGGAAGTGGTCTTAGTTTTGGTCTTCTTCCTTGTTTAAGGTTGGGAGAGTAGCTGGTATTTTGTGTCTACCGCTACTAACGTGGCACCGCACGCAGAAACCGGAGGGGTCAGCCGTAGTGCGCATGCGCATTTATCAGGCCGAAAGCAGTTCGTGTTGAATTGTGACTGGACCGCAGCAGCCTGCACCTGGAAGTGAATGCGAGGCGCTCCCTGCTCACATCAGCCCACTGATAACACACAGGGACCTTGGAAAATGGCATGGAAATCATCATATTCAAGCACCTACGCTATTTAACAATAATCCATATTTAAGCATAGTTTAAATCATATGTTTGCTACATCATGCTGTATTCTTTTTTTGTGTATTCAAACGCAAGAACAAATTATATGTTCCATGTTTAATAATGTAAATATTTCAACGATATTTTCCTGACTCTGGGGTCTGGGCTAAGTATACAACACTAACGGGGGTAACACTGGGGAGGGGAAGTGTTTGGAAATGTGTGTGTGTGTGTGTGTGTGTGTGTGTGTGTGTGTGTGTGTGTGTGTGTGTGTGTGTGTGTGTGTGTGTGTGTGTGTGTGTGTGTTGCATAAG
>NW_011363355.1:0-7806 GCF_000735185.1 Notothenia coriiceps | reverse complement strand
GAAATGTTTTTTATCCCATGTCAAAGTTAGACAATTAATGTGGTCATTCTTGTTCTCTGGAGGGAATTTTGCCATTCTCAAAAAGTAAACAGTAAAAGTAGTTCATAGTATTTGTGCAACAAGTTTATGAAGCAATAAGTCCTAAAATTATTCTCATAAATTACCCTGTTCCTCAATCGCAAATAATAGAAATGAACCACATGCCATCCTTTACTTTGAAATCCAGCTTCCCAGGGTTGTTTTATTGCATTACCGTAAACCTGTAACTAATCGCGCACTCGAAATACAGGGGCGGCTGGTTTGACCACGCAAAAGTGAAAGACGGCTTGCTTGACCGCAGTGTAGGAAGTGCCATACGCACTTTCCTCGCCGGTACGCAATGTTTGGTGAATCGGAAAGTGGCGGAAAATGTATGGACCTATTTTTCGGATTTCTTCTACTTAAGCAACCTTCCCACGTCAATCCTACGCACGGCGTTATACATGAGGCCCCTGAACAACACATAGGCCTAATGCTAATTTGCTAATGTTAGCATGCTACCAAGGTACACTAAGATGGACATGGTAAACATTAGGTCTGCTCAATATCAGTATGTTAGCATTATTGTTTGAGCATGTTAGCATGCTGACATTAGCAGCCAGCACAAGTTATTATGTGCATGAATATAATCGTATGGAGCTGCTAGCAGGCTGTATGGCTAAATTCAAAAACAGAACTTTCACAAGAGGAAAGGCTGTCTAGGTAGAGCTATGTTGTTGTAGATGTTTGTGATTGTTAGCAGTATGTTGTTAGTGCTTTTGTCACACCACATTGACAGCGTTCTTGTCTTGTCAAACCATCAAATTCCACTTATTACGTTTGTAAGAATTGTCAGCTTTCAATTTCAGTCTATCAATATTGTTCATCAACCTCTAGAGACTGAGACAGTGGTGAACAAACTAGCTGGTAGACAGGAAATCCACTGACAATAATTGGCTGTGTGTCACTGAGGGCAAACAACAATGTGAAGCCAATGATGTTACAGCTGATACAAAGTTATTGTACATGTTTTATCTGGACTTTACAATTGAACATTTGTTTTATATTTATGGTTTGGCCAAAATAACGAGTATAAAAGCTTGTAAGTGAGTTAGGACTTTGTTTTGGGTGGATAATACTTACTTCTCTCTGTAGTGACCCCTCCATGGTACTCAGTCCAGTAGATTATGTAACGCAGAAGGAAACCTCTGATGTCGTCCTCTGGGATGGACAACCACTGCAGCTCCACTGAATTCAGCGATACATTGTAGAAGCTGAGGTTTGTGGGAGCACTGAGTGGTGCTTTGGGAGCACAATATCAAGAAATCAGTCTGTTTGGTTCTTGATAGGATAAGAAAAATCAATATGTATTGGCCTATTAGATGTGATCTTTATCCTTGGTGTTAGCTACTGTAGGCTATCCGTGTAGCTTCTGTTGTGATTTCAATATTGTTCAGGCAGTCCACAACTGAAACAGACTGAAGCATCCCAGCAACAATTTGATGGATTGCCATGAAAATGTGTATATTCATGGTCCCCAGAGGCTGAATCCATATGACTTTGCAGATCCCTTGACTTTTCTCTCGAGCACTGCTAGCAGATTGTTTGATTTACAAGCAGATTCTCAATTTCTCAACCAATGTTGGATGGATGGAAATTCAATTTGATGCAGACATTCGCGGTCTTTGCTTAATAGCATCAGAGTAATTCATTTATTCCGACAACATTATAAAATAGTGGAAAGGTAGAAGGCCTGTGACTTACATCCTTCTACGGAGTAGAAGTGTGTTCTCCCATAGGTGCTCTCACTGTTGTTCACCTTCTTCATGTTGCAGGTGTCCTTGTCTGGCCGTGTGTGCAGAGTGATGCTGTATCTCTTATAAGGCTCCAAAGGCTCTGGGGATTTAAAATAACCAAATATATTATCTCAGAGGAAGGAAACTGAAGATTGTAATTTCATACTACCTATTCAAATTAGCAAACAACGTTCTATGAGAATCATAAGGCCACCTAAACAATGTTACTAGCAACAAAATTAGGAAAAAAAACGTTTTTGAACAAATTATGTTTAAACAGAAGATGCAAAAATGTTCACTGAAATTAATTGTATTTGCTTATCCTTGCATGTTTTCTGTTTTTTAAGTGGGGGTTCCTGGCACAACTTCACATACGTCCAATGTGTATGGAGAAGGAAAAAGTCTAAAAAGGTTTAACTCTCCAACAACATTTGAAGTATTCCGAAATACACTTGAAGTACCGTAATTTTCGGACTATAAGCCGCACCTTTTTCCCTATTTTTCGACGCTGCGGCTTATATAACGGTGCGGCTAATCTATGGATTTTTACAGCTAACGGCCAACACCTTTAACTCTATGGGCTCTACGGCCGGTCCGCGGACCCCCACCTTTAAGCGGCGGGTTCCAGCAGGAAAAACTGGAGGCCGGAAAAGAGTGAGACAGGTAGCGCGCAAAAGTAAAAGTGGAACCGAGAGTGGTATGCCGCTGCTGCGGCTTATATTCAGGTGCGGCTTATATTCCGAAAACTACGGTATATTAAAACAACCTGAGGACTCAGTCAGGGTCATGATACATGTTTTCCCTTTCCCTAACCTTAACTTTGTTGGCTGAACCTTCAAACAAATCCTTTCCCCTGAAAGGTCCTCTGCTACAAAAACATGTATATCCTTTAACTTCTGAATATGACACCTATTAACTTTTTTGAAAATGTACGTGGCAGACATTGAACGGGACAGGGTTGGTCAACATCTGTACGTTTTTCCTTACCTGGTAAAGACGTTAAAGTCCTGTGGTTGTGTTCGTCCTGATAAAAAGACATGGAGCCTGCTTTATGTCCCCTCTCCATCCACTCCACAGAGTAGCAGACATAGTTTTTGATGAGATCTTCTTTCCAGTGGATAGTAAAAGATGTATTGTTGTGGACTGTCACGTTCAGCTTCTCCGCTCCCGTACCTGTGTTGACAAATTAATGGAGTATATTTGTAATCCTTTTATCGTACAAGGAATTATATAGATCATATCTCCAAAATAAAAATAAAATGAGTTGACAACTAACTTGGTGTGTCTTCTCGCTGTGGTATTGTCTGGCTCACAGCTGGGGATGTGCTAGCGTTGTTCACAGCACTGATGTTGAGATGATATTCTGAATATGAGAGAGCCAGTCTGATTTCTGGCTCAGTGGTGATCATCCTCTGACGTGGGGCCTCTCCTGATGCTTTCCCAATGATCACATGGTAGCTATCATGCAGTTCTTTAGCAGGAAACTAACAGACAGGGTCATTTAAATATTGTAATGATATCAGCCATGATTAAACAGAAGACATATTCCCCAATATATTTTGTGTTTCTTGAAAATGTAAGGAGATACATTAAAGAAGAAAATACCTTCCAGGTTAGAGAAATCAGCCGTCTGCCTTTTGTCTTTGCAATGTCAGTATCTTTCATGTTGACCATGACAGGCTGTGTAGTCAGTTCTGAACAAGGACATTTATTTATTAAGATATTTGAAAAACAGTTCTTGCAATTGAACAGTTGCATACAGATTTTCTTTCAGCATGTATCTCACATTTATCACAATTACCACAATAGTATAACAAAACCTGCTTGTTTTTAATGTTGTATTCAGTTTTAAACCAATAAAAGTAAAAAAGCAAACGTACCTGCAGGGACAGTGTAAGTTTCACTCCATGGACACTGTGGGCATCTATCATTAGTGACGCACTGTATCTGCACACTGTAGACCAGTGAGGAGTTTAAATTCTCCACTGTACATTTCTTTCCATTTTTAGATTGCATGAGAGGCTGTGAACCACAAAGAAAAAATATTTAAGGCCTTTCTTCTTTCCTGTTATATAAATAGTTTGTAGATTCAATCATAACCTATATCTAATCATCTTAGCTCTTTGAGATCTTTTCTGCTAGGGAGACTCAAACAACAACAGGTCCTTCTGTAGTTACATTAAAGGGGAATTCCACTGATTTCACACATAAAGGTCAGTTTACTCGCCATGAAGTAAACTATTAAAAACAGCTGTATAATGTATTTCCTTTCTTCTGGAGCGCACTTTTTAAAGTTGAGTTTTTTGTTTCTAGTTAGCATGCTAGCACCATTAACTTAGACGGTGAACATGGTAAACATGATACATGCTGCATTTTGGCATGTAACAATATATTTTCGGAACATATTAGTGTGCTGTGCCTAAGCCTGTAAAATGTTAGTCTTGTCCCTAAAGTTTATTGAAGTGTTGTACTAAATTGCTCTTGTGTTGTTTATAAAGTGTAGTTGTATTCTTGTTGCTAAAGAAGCCAAACCTACTCTTCAATGTAGTACATGCAGTAATGCATTGGAAATGCATGGCACAATAGTAAACTGGATAAGGTTGTTTCGAAATAGCAGTACATGTGTTGTCAAATGTAGATAAGGGATTTTGTAACCTCAAGAGGGAATCCTGCTGCTTTATTCAGATAAGAAACACATTTTTATTTTTAGTTTCCGTCCAAGTTATTCCACATGAAGTTAAAGTAAGACAGCTAACATACCAAATTCTCAGTTAATATAAGATTTAACTTTAATTTCACTAATCTTGACCTCCCTTTTAAACATTTAGAATATGAAAACTGATTTATGTTGTGTTAACAGGTGTTTGGTACTGACCTTGCTCCATGACAGGCTACCCAGTGCTTTATATCTCACAGAGTAATACTGAACATCTTTTCTATCCTCATTTTGCCACTTCACACTCACATCTTGTTTTCCTGAGTGGCGACTGAAGGAAGCATTATGTGGAGGCCCACATCGGACTAAAAAAAAACAAAAAAACATATATTCAGTCAGAGATTAATCATCAAAAAGAGAGACATTATCAGGTTCTTTCTCTTATAAATAAATGTTTTTGAACTTACACAAGCTCATTGGTGACCCTCTGAAAACTGATTTTGTGCAATTGGTTGATGCGCTGTTTTCAAAAACCTCAGCGGTCATGTTGTACTTTTCATATAAATGTATCCCCTCAGTGATGTTTGTTTGCGATGTGTTGTAAACTTTGCAGTGTCTTATCCTAGAAGGAGAAGAGCTTAAAAAACAGTTTAATGTTAGAAATCATTACAAATGGTACGAACAGTTTCATGTTAGATAGAAAAACTCAAGAAAGCCTACTTACAGTTGTGTTATGATCAGTGTGTATGTATTTTCTGATGCGCTGTTTCCAGGCTTCCACACACAGCGATAGGATGTCGGATGTTTACCAAAACAATCTAAATCATGCACTCCAGCTAAAAGAGAGGCAGTGTAGAGTCACAGTTCAAAGTAAGTCTCCAATCTAATGATTCAATCTGTGATGACTCAAATGTGTTTTTACCTGGGTTTATCCCACAGTGCTGATATTTTGAAGAAAAGTTCTTTGACTTGCAGGGCACTGGAACATAATCAAGAATTGGTCATTTTACAATAATGCTCTTTTCTCTGTGCAGAACACAACTCTAAATATGATGCCACTTTTTATTTTATGGTAGGACACGTATCTTATAATAATTACGATTTGCTTTCATAGTTCTTGCAGATAAATAGAGCTATTCATCCAGGAAAGTTATTTACTAAAGATACAATGAACACACCACTGTTAAGTAAGCAGCAGTATGAGGATTTATTATCTGAATTGTTGAAACGAAATAACATTTCCAACCTTTCGAAGCTTGAACATGAGAGGAGAGTGCTGTGTAGTAAACAAGGATCACACCTTTAATGTGAAAAACAACAAGAATCTTTAGGGAGTGGTTTGATTTGAGTACTGTATAATGATAGAGCAGTTCACAAACTGCATTCATAATACATTACAAATAAAAATAAGGCTAAAAACCAACACAAAACATAGAAATAAAATAAAGATAGCAAACTTTTAAAGGAAACAATAAAAAAACACTTACCAAGGAGGAAAACATATGATTTGATTCCATAGGAAGTGCATTTTGAGTCTAAAAAATCTAAAAGAAATACACTGCCAACCATCTCGTCTGGGATTGACTGAAGACTGAAACCAAGAAACCAACAGACTGGGTAGGAGGCAACCTCACCCCCACATTCTGCTCTTATTCACAATCATGATGCACACACTAGCTGCTCACTGGGCGACTGAAAAGAAAATATATATTTTTTTGTCATACTATACATTCAGTAGAGGGGTGGCAACACATTTTGACACAGTTCATAGGACTCATAGTGACAATAAACTGACATCTTCTTACTTCCTTTTTCCATAAATAGAGCTGCTTAGCATGCAAGGTTGTAGCCTTTCTGATAACACTGATATGCAGGAGGTGCCTTACATACAAGAAAAGGGACGGTAAAAAGTGCAAAGGACTGTCGCTTTGAGTGAATTCTTTCTTTCTAACAGCGGTTACCGAAAATACTCTTTCTCAGAACCGCTGTGACTCAAAGCATGAACACATATGACTTTCTGTTAAGTGATTTCAGGAATTCTTCATGCTTATTTTGCTTTCAAATAACTGAATGTAATTTTCAATTGAAAATCACAAATTGACGACAGTAACTGACAGATTTGTTTGACAAATGTTTTAATTTTGAATCAGAGATGGGCTGATCTGAATGTTTCAAATGTGAATGTTTCAGTGCTCAAATTGCTCCTGTGGGGACTGTCCACAGTATTGAGTAAGTCACTTTGGATAAAATCGTCTAACAAGTAACATGTAATGTAATCTTTGTAAGGACACATACTGCTAAGTTTTCTTATCTGTTAAAACAATTGTTTATTTTTTCTAAATGGAAAAAGAAAACGTAAAAAATATCAACAGAAAATTGCCATCTTTTAAAACAATATTTAAAAGAGGATTTTGTCCCCAAGTAAATCTTAAAGTGGACCTATTATGCTATATTGGAAAAATATATTGTAGGGCCATACCTATACAAAACATGTCTGTGAAGTTTTTTGCTTACAATTCCTAACAGTTCACCCATTGTAGCCATCCCTCATACTGCTCATACCCCTCTTTTGCAGCCCTGTTAGAGAAACGTGGATTTTGGGTCCTTAGCTTGAAAAACAAAAAAGAGGAGGCGGAGCTAATGCCTGATCAGAATTCTATAAAGGATAAAGTTAAATTCTGCTGTGATAAAATGCCATCCTGTTCTAAACCACATCAAGGATTATTTCTGAAACAGTATGGAGCTCAAATTCTTTTTCTCTTGCGGGTTTACCGCAAGGTGAGTTCCTTTTTTTATTTCCCGCTTTTTAAACACATGTGCTCTACAGTACAGGTTAGCTCTGAGTATTAGTGAGGCTTGCTAATGTAAACAAAGACGAGATTACGTCCAAAACACGTCAGCAGGGCCGGCCCTAGACTTTTGGGGGCCCTAAGCGAGCTTTGGCTTGGGGGCCCCCCTCAATCTAGCACGTTCTCACTACACACAACACGGAACCAACTTTTGTCTTATGATGTTAGCATAAGCACACATATTGTATAAATAAGTATGTAAACACCATGGACCTAACCTCCTCTAGGGGGGTCCGGGGGCATGTTCCCCGGGAAGATTTCTTTTTAAATATTGAAGTTAAAAGCATCAATCTGGTTGACTTTGAGAGCAAAATTAAGAGATCTATGGATACATCTTTCAACACCCATATAAAACAGAACTGTAAATAGATTTTTCTTTATGGATATTTTACAAATCACTCCCCTTTTAAACTGTATTCTTGTTTTGTCATATAGTATTTCATAACTGTTTTTCATTTATTCTCTCTGGCTGTCCATTTCATAATGT
>NW_011363354.1:2168-6288 GCF_000735185.1 Notothenia coriiceps | reverse complement strand
TAATGGTTACACAAGCCAACACATCGTTATGACATCATAAAGTGGCCAAAATCTGATCAGCTCATTTTCAGACAGGTTTTTATAGAAATGGATCAGGACAAAAAGAGAGAGAATCTTTGTTCCTGAAACTTTCAGAGTCTCTTTCCACAGAGGGGACACATGTTGATGTAGAAGAGACATGAAGAAGAGGGGACACATGTTGATGTAGAAGAGACATGAAGAAGAGGGGACACATGTTGATGTAGAAGAGACATGAAGAAGAGGGGACACATGTTGATGTAGAAGAGACATGAAGAAGAGACGACACATGTTGATAGAAGAGGGGACACATGTTGATGTAGAGGAGACATGGAGAAGAGGGGACACATGTTGATGTAGAAGAGACATGAAGAAGAGGGGACACATGTTGATGTAGAAGAGACATGAAGAAGAGGGGACAAATGTTGATGTAGAAGAGACATGAAGAAGTGGATTTTGCGTAATAGGTGACCTTTAAAACACAGATTAGGATTTATTTAAACGCTGCGTTCTGGACGTTTCACTAGGGTTAGGGTTAACATGAAGAAGAGGGGACACATGTTGATGTAGAAGAGACATGAAGAAGAGGGGACACATGTTGATGTAGAAGAGACATGAAGAAGAGGGGACACATGTTGATGTAGAAGAGACATGAAGAAGAGGGGACACATGTTGATGTAGAAGAGACATAATGACCTTTAAGAGCACTAATACTACACAAACACACCTCATTTCAAATCTAATCTAAGCCCTCTTTCCATGCATCAAAAGTGATAAACCTGCAGCCTCTGAGATGTGCATGTGTATTTTACGCACAGCCGGCCACAGTTTACATAACATCTGTGCACAGTTGGAGTGCCAAAAGGGATTGACAGCAGTGGACATGAGCTTGTAAAAAATGCATTTCTAAGACCGTGTTAACTGAAAATGTTGTTTTTCTTCCGAAAACACTGGCAGCGCTACACATGGAATAATAAGCGGGAGCGGTGTTGCAACGTCTCAACCTTTAATGAATCCATTAATCAGCATTAATCCATTAATAATTGGTTAATTAATCATATTCGCCATTAGTGATAATATTATAAAAGATGAATTAACTTAACTTGGCCAGTAAACATATCTTTTGCACTCTTTGCATTAGAGCTGTTGCCTCTCAGTGTTCAACTTAAACTTATTATTACTGGCTGGTTCTTAGTTTGACCATTTAAACTGTAAGTAAGTAATAATGTTACTCCTGTATCTCCTACCACACTACATTCTACATGTTACACTTAATTGATTTTATAAATACTGCTGCTGATTCTACTGGAACGTGTACTTTGTAAATTGTAATAATTTTGAATTTAAATGTTAAATATTATGTGCATGCCCCTCATCTAAGAGTGTTTGTTGTCTCTATCTTACTTATGGTGTCAAATGAAATGGAACTAAATAAATCCATGTGTGCGACCGTCACCCGCCCTGGACTACCGGCCGGTCTGTGATTCTCCAGAACACACAGATGGCAGTCCGCCCATCTGAAGATTAACCTTTGCTTTCCTTTGTTCCGTTTGAACAATATGCCTTGCCAGATACACTCACTTTTTCAGCTGGCTGTCATGTAGATAATGTGGGAAGCTTTACCTGCCTACTTCCTGCTAAACACATTTATTTCAGAGTGCTTAAAAGTCTAACTTTAACTCTAAAGTACGTCACTTTTAGCACATGTTGCAAATGCATAATTTCCCTGGTAAATTCAACCTGAGCGTGCCCTCCATCTGCTGCTACAAAAACAACCGGTGAGCGAGGGTGGAGGCAGCAGAGCTGGAGGAGAGAATGTCTGCATGTATTTACATCTATATCCTCAAACATATGCATCCTCCCAACAGGTGTCTGTTTGTGTGTGTGTGTGTGTGTGTGTGTGTGTGTGTGTGTGTGTGTGTGTGTGTGTGTGTGTGTGTGTGTGTGTGTTGTAAACTCTCACCTCTGCCGTCAGCCAGACAGTGGTTGTAGCCCACGGGGCTGAAGTACTCGAATATAAACACAGCCATTGCTGACACCAGCAACAGCATCACGAACATCATCACCCACACATCCGCACTGAAGGGCTCTGGAGGGCGAGAGGAGGAGGGAGGAAGGGAGGGAAGGAGGGAGGAGAGAGGAGGGGAAAAGGAGGAAGAAGAAGGGGAAGAGACGATGGAGGGAGGACGAGGGAGAAAAGGCGAGGGCGTCAGAGAACATGAAGCGAGGGAGGGAGAGGGCAAGAGAGATATGTAAATTCAGGAAGGGAAAAGGAGAAATGGAGTAGGAGTGGGAGATATGAGAGGGCAGGGAGCGAGAGGCAGAATAAATAAACAGTTAGCATCATTATCATGCACTCCAGTCTGCCTCCTCGTCACACATGCATTCAAACTTGGCTGTAATCACTAAATCACTTTTAGTTCAACTTCCGAAGGTGTAAAAATGCACGAGGACCTAAAGCGACCCACAGGAGTGCATATGGCTCTGCAGTCTGTCAGCAGCGAGACGACAGTTACATAAAACTCAAACAATGGCAAAACTAAATCCCCAAAGTTCTGCATATCTCACAAATTGCCGTTAAACAAAAAGATGTACGTGGACGAAAAACGAAAATGTTCGGGGGGTATTTAATGTACAATTTGTTTTAATTCAATCCCCTTAATAATTATATTATCCTTTAACATTTAGGTACTGTTCACACCAGTTTATTCATTTGAAATGACTGTCTATTCTATATAAAATGTATATTTTTGTATCCATTATTGTATTTATGTTAATAATTCTAACGTAATGTTGAAGCGTAGAGGGCTTGCAACTTGTTTTCCTGTTTAATAGTGGGCCTTAAGGTGGAGATTTGACTGAATATCTACCTGTACCTGTCCTACAAATTGAACGTTTGCCCCTTTAAGTGGATAAGGCTTCAGAATCACTTCAAATAATAATAACTACACGTGCCAGCAAATACACCAGGGTCACAAATCACACATCAAATATCACATTATTATATTCAAATACCGTAATATGGATATTATAACGATAATGTTTGCCAGTGGATGAATGTAGATCTACTCAAGTATTGTATTTAAAGATTATATTAGATTATTTATATTGTCACTACACGGAGTACAGCCAAATTCCAAGCATTCCCGATAACAGAAAGTATAAGCATAATTTATTTTAAATACAAGCATAATTTTTTTAATACAATGATCTCTTTAGGATAATGTTGCTACTACCCAATTGTTTTTGGTTTTATTTGAATTTGTATTTCATTTCAAGTTTGTGTAAGATATGGAATGTCTTGTAACTATGTTGTTTAAAAGAATGAAAAATTAATAAAACGTATTAAAAATAAAAATACAATGATCTGTGCTCCTTACCTAAGAAGGCGGAGGGCGACACGGTGCCGTTGCTCCTGGAGACCATGACGCTGATGCCCGTCTCGATGAACGGGACGGAGAAGTCGATGACCTCCGACCTCTCCTCGTTGATCGTCAAGGAGCCGACGGCCATGTGAGCGTTCTTCAACACCACCTAGAGAGGGGAGGGAGGAAAACAGAAAGCGTCCGTTATTCAAACATCGTTCCTCCATTTAATGTCCTTAAACTGAAACCTTTCGTCTGGGTTACATGTGTTCTTTGCTTTAAAACAAAACAAGATGAGTGTTATATCGTATACCCAATAGGCGCGTTCACACCGCAGTACTTTTCCCACTTTAGTTCTGATATAGTTCCGAAATGTCGCGTTCACACCAAAAAGAGCCGGAACTAAATTAGTTCTAGAGAACCTTTTTTACCCCCTTTTCCGTCCCTGCTAGAGAGCAGGGACTTTCGTGGGAGAAAAAGGTTCCTGTGTCTGATTGGCTGGGCGGAATGCAAACCACGTTTGTGAAACCGCCATTTTATTATCCTCGTTATTATCATTATTAGCATTAGCATTAGCCCAGCGCAGAAACGCAGAGAGACTAACTTATGGCAACACAAAATAAAACATGGGAGCGGTGGAGATGAGGAGGTGTCGGCGTTCTGGCGATTTACTTCTTACAACTCCGGGGACTTCCGGGCGGGGATTTTGGGCGGCAGTATACGCCGTGAAGTGGTTT
>NW_011363354.1:319-2128 GCF_000735185.1 Notothenia coriiceps | reverse complement strand
GCGGGCGGCCTGCCAGTAAACCCAAAGCAGAAGAAGACGAAGTGACGTCAGCGGCTTCATTTGCCTAATCCTCCCTCAGGTACTTATTCCGGTGTGAACGCGATCTGAACTAAATTCTGATGAACCTTTGTGGGAAAAGTACTGTGGTGTGAAAGCGCCTAATGAAAACATCTTAGACAACTTTAAGGGGAAACCTGGAGACTTTCAAAAGGTATGGCGTGGTTTATAAGGTTCAAGGTTTAAAGGTTTTATTGTCATATGCATAAAGCTACAGTGTAGAAATGGCAATTAAATTCTTCTGACCTGAGCTCCTCCAACAATGCAACATATATAATAAAATACAAAATCGTGCACAAAAGGCATATTGATATATATTGAGATTCAACAATATAACTACATTTTGACATTTGTGAGTCAGATATATCTCTCATTTTATTGGTCATTGTTTCTTTTCTTTTGTTTTTATTACTTTGTCATAAATAAATGTACGCACAAGAAGGGCTGTGATTATCGATTGTTCATTATTTATATTATTATGATTATTTGTTCACACCGCACACATGTAATGGGTCACTGTTGGCCGAGTTATTGTTTGTTTCATTTCCTTTGTTAAACATCGTGAAACTTAATTTTGGTACAGACTCTTTCTTGGCACGCTTCAAAGTCATAGGGGTAAAACTAATAACATTAACTAACTAATTGGGAGTTTACTCGCTATACTGCCTTTACGAAATCCAAGCATTAAAACACAAGCATAAAAATGATATATCACATCCTTCAGCTAATGTTAAGGAGATGTGCTGAAAGTATTTTTAAATCCAGATGAGAAAATGTGAAATGGACAAAGGTGGACGTTGTTACTGCAGTCCCAGCGTTTTAAATGTCATCGTGCAAACATTTGAACAAATAGCTTTTTACCATTTTATCGTGGACTCTGCTCTTATATCACTGGGTGAATGAATAAATGTGACTGGGCCTCTTTCGGCAATCTAATATGAAGAGTAAATATTAGGTTACAGTGTCAGCTCTTATAATCCAGGAGCAATATCTTCTGTCTAGACACATCGCACTGACACACACAACCCATTGTGGAGGAGCAGTTTTTCAACCGTGCAAAAACTATTGTTCAGAGTAAAGGGGAAAGCTAACGGCCGGTCCGTTAACATCAGCGACGTGCGGTCAGGGGAGGCAGAGCCATGTCATACTCCAATGTAACGGAAAAACAACTAAAGAAAAACTAAATAGTAATAATAATAAAATGTCTCCATTGATCTATGATGTAAGTGTGATTTATGTATGATTGCAATCGCTTTTTAAAGTCAAAATCAGCAAATTTGCCGAGCTCCGCTACAACTACGGGTAGCGATGAGAAGTGAGGCAGGGACGAGCTCTGCCTCACGTAAGCCCACAGTAATTTCCTGGAGCGCGGGCACTAATTTAGCGCGGGCACTTATTTTGTGAGCGCGCTCAAGCCAGTTACTGTGGGGTGAGGTGAGGCACAGATGAGCTCTGCCTCACCACAGAATGTGTCACCCCACAGAAACTGGCTGGAAAGCGGGCCCTAAGCGCATGCCTGTTACCATCTCACTGTAGGTCACCAATGTAATGTTTGTAGATCCCTTTATTACATTTATCCTCGCCATCCATAGTCTCTAAATAACTTATTTCACGTATATACGATATTTAGGCTCGCTGGTCTCATCATATAACGGCAATGAAAAAAGCAGCAGGGTAGGCAGCCATAACCTCTGCCGCACTGAAGGGGGCGCACATGAGCCCACAGGTTCTTGTTGCTCCTGTTATTCTACG
>NW_011363354.1:0-245 GCF_000735185.1 Notothenia coriiceps | reverse complement strand
TAATAGAGATTGTTGTCCAGAAGGAGAGCATGGACTTCATCTTCAAGTCAAGGTAAGACCACAATTGTAATGAAAATGGGATCTTACTAAGAAAGAACAATCCAATATTTAGATGTTGGGTATCCTTTTGTTGAACGGTCTGTTTAAAATGAATCGAAGCATCAGACTAAAAAAGCTTTTGAAAATAGCCGAATATTTCGATTAAGGTCAAAATATAATATTTGTAAATCTGACTCTGAAAGAGT
>NW_011363353.1:0-2381 GCF_000735185.1 Notothenia coriiceps | reverse complement strand
CATTTATGTGGACTCTAATCTGAGGTGCTTTAATTTGTGGTTTCTGAGGCTGGTAACTCTGATGTATTTATCCTCTGCAGCAGAGGTAACTCTTGCTCTTCCTTTCCTTTCACCTTTCACCTTCATGACTGAAGGTTTTGTTTCTCTGGTGGGGAGTAAGTAAGTAAGCAAAACTTTATTTATATCGCACCCTTCTCAACACGGATGTACAAAGTGCTTTACAGTACATTACACAATTCACAGTACAACTATAAAATGTAGAATAAAAGGCATAAAACAGCAGCAGGTAATACATAGGACAAACCATGCGATAAAACACCAGTAAATGACAGCTACTAACTCACCTCCTCTGACAACCCAAAGGCTTGTCGGAAGAGGGGGGTCTTTAACTGCCCCTTAAAAATCTCTATTGAGGCAGAGGTTTTTATTTTCAGGGGGAGTTTGTTCCAGAGCCTTGGGTCCACCGCCTCAAAGGCACGGTCACCCTTAGTCTTTAGCCTGGTTCGGGGCACCCTTAGGAGGCCTTGCTCAGAAGACCTCAGGGCCCGGGTTGTGCTGTGAGGGTGGATCAGGTCATTAATGTAGGTGGGGGCTTATATGTATATACTATATGTATATATTGGGGCTCTGAAACGATTACACATTTTAATCAGATTAATCACAGCTTAAAAATGAATTAATCATGATTAATCACCATTCAAACTATGTCCAAAATATGCCATTTCTTTATGTATATTGTTGTGGGAATGGAAAGATAAATGAAAGAAGGCGGATATATCCATTTAACATAGAGTATGTATGTATGTTTATTATAACATTGTTCTGTGTGTCAAAATGAAAGTATATCAGATCTTATCTTACCTTATAACTTAAACATTATATGTTTTATGTTATAACCATCGTTCAGCTCCACTAACGGTCCACACACTACAGAGGGAGACGCCGGAAGGTGGCAGTAATGCCGCAGGAAGCAGCCGAAGAAGAAAAAATTACCGCGTGTTCTTTCTTTGATGCGACCGCCTTGACGTGACTGGAGCTGGACCGGAGCCTTGTGTGTGTGGACTGAACAATCGAGACAACCGGATTACTGCAGGAAACTTCAACTACGGTAAAGATTAAAATGTACCTTTTGTTTTTTTTATTCATGCGTATTTTGGTATGCCCTAAATTGTAATGTTAAGTGATTTCCCTACACAATGAGCAATAACCTACAGAGACATATTGCTTGATGATCAGTAGGCTTATCATCTTTATGATTTAAGATGTTTATATAGAATAAATGTTCATTTTCTACTGCTTTTGATTTCAAATGATTTGCAATACCTTGTTTTACATGCTGCTGTTACGAAAAAAAACTCAACATTTGGGATCAATAAAGTATATCAGATCTTATCTTACCTTATAACTTAAACATTATATGTTTTATGTTATAACGTGATAAAGATCCCTTTTCATTTATTTTTTCGCGTGGCAGCAATATACTTCACACTTTAACTCCCTTAATAGCCTTCCACTGTTTTGTACTGCACACACACACGCGCACACACATATATGGTGTTTTCACTTGCAAGACAACCAAGCTGTACAATTAAAAAAAAAACGTGTTTTACATTTGTTAAGGATATTATTCAATCTGATCTAATAAATAGTTCTTCACATGTGTGTAACCTACAGTGTATAGGCCTACCACTACATTTTTAAAAGTTATTTCCTCAGAATATTGACAGTTTGTATCTATCTTCTCCAACAGAATCTGATCCTCTTCCAGTTACCTGTGTGGACTCTGAAACTCGCTAGAGAACCTGCTCTCCCAGGATGATTTGGCATTGTTTCATAACAATTGATCAGTAAATACACTGTCATCAAATGACAATAAACTGAAACAGTCTGCTGGGCAGATGCTGATCTTGTTAAAGATCCTGCCATTTCTCATTGACACAGTTGAAGAAAATGAATACACAAAAATGCTGCTTAAGTTATTGGAGATTGTCAAAATTCTGTTTTCACCTATTATTGCTCTTTCAACTCTCTCAAGGCTAAAGCTTCCAATAGAGCAACACCTAAAACATTTCAAACAACTTTTTCCAGATGTAAATATCATACGTAAGTAGCATTACCTTCTGCATCTTCCCTCTCAGATAAAAGCACTCGGCCCTACAGTGAGGCATACTGTATGTGTATGCGCTTTGAGTCAAAGCATTGTATTTTCAAGCAGTGGGCTTTGAAAAGTAGTTTTAAGAATATTTGTAAATCCCTTGTGAAGCACATACGAATGTAGCCTGAATGTTCATGAGAAACATCCAATTATTTCAGGTGAATTTGAAATGGGCCCAGTCTCTGAGGTGAAAAATTTTGAACTATGTTGAAGGAAAAATTAAAGA
>NW_011363352.1:0-2128 GCF_000735185.1 Notothenia coriiceps | reverse complement strand
ACAACGTTCTTGTTGCTCTGTGTTGCGTTGTTAATGAGTGAGACACACCGGAGTTGAGGATCCGTGGGGTTTATTCTCCCAAAAATATAATTTACAATTTAGCAGACGCCTTATTCCGAAGTGATTTACAATGACCAATTACAGGGACGTTCTCCCTGGGGGCTGAGTGCCTTGCTCAAGGGCACACTAGTAGTGGTGTTCCAGGCGGGATTTGAACTATTAACCTTCCGATCATCAGCCCACCACTATCCATTATGATTAGACCACCAAAATAAAAATAAAACAAACAAAAAAGACTATTATTATTTAATTTTTTTTTAATGAGATGCATTTGTGGTGGACGATATTTAATTGTGGCGGCACGCCACAAATAAATCAATGTATGGGAAACACTGCCATCTTTCCTGTCAATCGTTGCACGTGCTGAATCACAGAAAATAGTAGAAAACATGCATGTATGTACATTTTAAACACAGTTAACTTCTATATAGCTACACTGGTGTTTAACTCTATCACATATGGAAAGAATAAGCCGATGTATTGATGGTGATTGTGCTGATGTTATTCATAACGATGTGCTTCTTCTCCCCAGGCTTGCATTGACGGCCTACTGAAGGTCACCAGCTCTGCCTTGAACAACGAGTTCTTCACATCAGCGGCTCAGTCGTGGAAGGAGCGTCTGGCTGAGGGTCAGTGCAACTGTTCCCACTGATAATAACTGCATTCACTTCATGTTCAAAGAACTGTTACATCACCAAGGTTCATTGCCACTTCACAGATAGTATCATTTTACTTTTAGTTTATTATGTAACTTCTTTCTCTGCAGGGGAATTCACTCCTGAGTTGCAGCTACGAATGCGGCAAGAGATCGAGAAGGAAAAGAGAGTGGAGCACTGGAAGGAAGCCTTCTTTGAAACTTATTATGGTGAAAAGTGAGTTTTCCTCTATGATCATTTATTTATGCTCTTCTGATTTAGCTTTAAAAAAAGGCCTTTTTCTCTTCAGATTTCCCAAACACCAAAAGACAGCTCCTTATTTATCTCAAGGATTTTTCCCTCACTTCATTGACACTATTATATATCTAACTTCAGATATGGATTGCTATTAAATTGTGGTGTGTTGTAGGATCCAACCCCACCCCCATCTCACGTTACAGGAGTTATGTCATCTCAAGTTATTTCTTTTAGGGTCATAAAATTACATCATGATGGATTAACTCCATTTTTTTATTTTTCAAACGTCATACTGAGGCTACTATGAAGGTTTACAATATGTTTGATTTATTTAAATAAATACACACATTTTTGTAAATTCAGATCATCTCGGAAACACAACTACCGTAATTTTCGGACTATAAGGCGCACCTGAATATAAGCCGCAGCAGCTAAATTGAATGATGTGTACATATATAAGCCGCACTGGACTATAAGCCGCAGGTGTTTTAATGTTTAATTACCATATGTAAGGGTTCGTGCACAGAGGGGATTGTCGGGAAAGAGATGGCTGTTTGAGGAAGCTCCCATTTATTAACATTTCAACAAACAAGTTGCATATTTGCATAACGTATTCAAGTGTTAGCATTTAGTGCAATAGTAGCTACAGAACATGTACTGTGCTGTGTAAACTGTACTGTATCACATAGCGTTTCAGACACACAAACTTTTCAACTTTCAAACTTAAACGGTGCGCTCCCAGCGCACGTACCGGCAGTGATCTACAGCAGCGGTTTTCAACCAGTGGTACGGGGACAAACTGTCTCGCTCTCGTAATGTCTGTCTGTCTTGCTCTCGTTCTGTCTCTCGTACCACTCTCGGTTCCACTTTTACTTTTGCGCGCTACCTGTCTCACTCTTTTCCGGCCTCCAGCTTTTCCTGCTGGAGAACGCCGGCTTAAAGGTGGGGGGCGCGGACCGGCCATAGAGCCCATAGAGTTAAAGGTGGTGGACTGTAACCTGTAAAATCCATAGATTTAGGAGGTCCCCTAGTGGCCGTTAGCTGTAAAAATCCATAGATTAGCCGCACCGTTATATAAGCCGCAGGGTCGAAAAATGGGAAAAAAGGCGCGGCTTATAGTTCGAAAATTACGGTACTTTATTGAAGGAGGAAGAAGACAGGGCCAGAGCAGCATC
>NW_011363351.1:0-2625 GCF_000735185.1 Notothenia coriiceps | reverse complement strand
TGATGGAGGAGAAGATGGAGGCTGTGAGCAGAGAGATGGCAGCTCTTTCACACACAGTCAGAGCCACAGAGGAGGAGCTGAGAGCTGAAGACGTCTCCTTCCTGCACAGCTACAAGGCTGCAGTGGAGAGGCTGCAGCGCCCCCTGCTGGAGGATCCACAGCTGCCCTCAGGAGCTCTGATAGACCAGGCCAAACACCTGGGCAACCTCAGCTTCAACATCTGGAGCAAGATGAAGGACATGGTGTCCTACCATCCTGTGGTCCTGGACCCAAACACTGCTGGTCCAAAACTCCACCTGTCTGAAGATCTGACCTCTCTGAGACCAGGAGAATGGATGCAGGTACGTCCTGATAGTCCAGAGAGGCTGGATCACCGCTCTGTCCTGGGCTCTGAGGGCTTTGACTCTGGGACTCACAGCTGGGACGTTCAGGTTGGAGGCAGTTTGTGGTGGGATCTGGGTGTGTTAGCAGAGTCTGCACAGTGGAAGGGAGGCATCATTTCTGGATCATGGAGAATATGTAACTGGTTTGGTGGATACATAGCCTCCTCTCCATCCGGTCCAGACACTGATCTCTCAGGTCTGAAGAGGACTCAGAGGGTCAGAGTGAATCTGGACTATAATGGAGGAAAGCTGTGGTTCTCTGATCTTGACTCTAACACACTCATACACACCTTCACTCACACTTTCACTGAGAGGGTGTTCCCATACTTTAGCATGAATGACCTGAAGGTTTTACCTCTGAAGGTTTCTGTGACTTTATAATGTTTGAAGAGTTGGTTCCAGATTCATCCACTTTCGGGGCAACAATGAAAAAAGTCAGATTTTTTACTTTTTCTGAAAAAAGTCAGAATTTTTAAGAAACAGTTCACATTCTGGATTTTCAGATCAAAAGGTCAGAATTCTGAGATTCTGAGAAAAAAGTTTGAATTTTCATTATTTCTGAAAAAAGTTCAATTTTTTCCAAACAAGTCAAAATGATGAAATGTTGGTGAATGATCATTAAGAACGGAATCAAATATATCTACTTAATGCAGGAGATGTTTTTATATTTAAAATATTCTGTAAAATAAGATTTGTTTTGTCATTTCCAGCATTATTCCTGTTTTCAGCATTAATATCATTATCAATATCTTTATGGTGAAACATGAATCCTACATGTTTATTTTTGCCATATTATATTCATTCATCTTACAATGTGATTTTTTTGAAATTGTAAATCTAAAATCAAGCAACCAAATTCTAACGTTCCCCCAAAGATAAATAAAGTTTTTCTGATTATAATACTGACTAATATTGTGTGTGTGTTTGATGAAACTAAATATTATTTTAATTATTGAGAGATTAAATATTTTCTAGATTAGTGTAAAGGTAAACAAAGAGTCAGGAGAGAAAGTGTCCCTCCCAGGTGTTCAGGTGTTTCTGAAGATATGTCCACTTTCTATAAACTCACCTGTAGCCTGTGATAACACATGAACACACCTCCATGAGATACACTGCTAACACGGTTAGAACATATTGATCATCATGATATCACCTGGGGTTACCTGCAGATTATAACGTTTGAAAACAGGAACATGTAGTCAAATGAAAACTCACCTGAGGAAAGGACGACCTGAGGGTTTCAGGAGTCAAAGCGAGTCAGGTTTAAGGCTTAGAGCCACAAACACAGCACTTCAATGAGTTTGTTAGTAAAGCCAGCGCCGTATAGACGGAGAGTTACGTCATCTCCGTCACTCCAATGGACCACTTTGTTACAGCAATGGCGGATCGTGGAGCCTCTCAATCGTTCCCCGGAAGTTAGCGCCAAGGCTAGCAGAGCTGTAGAGTTGCAGCATAATAGACCGTTCGTGACGGACTTTTAAAGGTAAGAAGAAGCTTAAAGATTTATATTGCGGATATTATCAGTACATCAGATTCAAATGAACATGTGGATTATCCCTAAATTAGTAGATTTAGGGAACGTTTACAGATAACAGATTAAGCTAGGATACCATACTATAGTACCATACACTATACCATAGCGGTTGAATACACAGTATTAGGAAACACTTTATACTTACTGGACATGTTATACTCATTACATACTGTATATAAAATATGACCAAGAATGTGAGACAACTTTATAGAAATTCATATCACATCTGTTACTGATGCCATTTGTCATACTTTGTTAAACTCACAAATAATAAAGTTCCATAACTTCAGTTGGGAACAAAGACCACACCTTATCTCCCCAAGGCAATTACTCATCCAATAGGTGTGCTATATAGGTGTGTATAACCCTTTCTCCTGTCTGTTACTCCCTCTTTCAGCACAAGAACCAGAGGGGGATTCAATGGAGCCTGAATACCTGCACTGAGACCCTCACCCTGCACCCTGAGTCTCAACTCTGTGTTTTTCAAGCCTTTCCCTGTTTTTTTGTATTAAACAAAACATTAAGCTTTCCCAATGGTGTGGTTTTCGTTTTGTGAAAAAGTGCAACAAAGTGTTTGTATAGAATATCCTCACTTATTTTTTGTTCGTCGTGAAATTGCTCCAGCTGACTTGAGCCAGCCATTTTTTCCTCCGCTCTGTGTCAGTGGGGAAGCCGTACATTCGTACTCCTTTCTCGGAGCGATTTGAG
>NW_011363350.1:0-1670 GCF_000735185.1 Notothenia coriiceps | reverse complement strand
AGCAGACATTTTTTAACAATGACCACAATATCATTATTTTAATAAACCAAATATGAACAATTGAGGAAAATGAGGAAGAACTGATGATTCAAATGTTGTAGTACAAGTAGTAATGTAGTTAGTGCATAAATTACTATTGCAACAAATGTGTTCATTTTCTTCATTATAAGTCGATCTTTTTTGGACGAATGCTCCGGGCCAGTGGTTACAATGGTGGGGCCAGTGATAATACAATTCCACCGGCCCGGAGGGCCAGTGGCATTTTACCCTTAATGTCTACCCCTACAGTATATTTGTACTGGAAGACCAGTTGTTCTAAGGGCAAGAAACAGCATAGCTTCTTAGCTCTTAAAGTGTATAACAGAAGAATGACAATGTTAGAGCAAGAGCTAACAGAACCAACTAGCTAGCATGCTGTCCATCTAGTGATGCCAGTAAAACAGCCTTTTCCCTTTTTTGTAGCAAATGTAAGCAAAAAGTTGTTCAGCTTTAAAAGGTATTCAGCAATAGTACATTATTTTAGCAAGATAACTAGCTAACCGCAGCATGCTACATGTCCTTTCGTCCCTCCATTACTACTGAAGGAAAGAAGAACTTCTAATAAGTGGTCCTAACAATTCATTTAAACATGGCTAAAAATATAAATGTATATTTTGAAGTTGTTATTTGAAGTGTTTACAGGCAGTACTGATGTTTTTAGGTTTAGTTGAGAGGAGAATAGTACATTCCTGCAGCAGTGAGAGCTTCCTCACTCTGGCCTCTCTCTCTCTCTTCAGACACCTTTGAGATGGTTTCGGAGGACGACGATGGGAAGGTGATGTTCAAGGTGAACTACCACTACATGTCTCAGGTGAAGAACGCTAGCGACACCAACAGCGCCGCCCGATCCCGCCGCCTGGCCCAGGAGGCCGTCACCCTGTCCACCTCCCTGCCCCTGTCCTCCTCCTCCAGCGTCTTTGTCCGCTGTGATGAAGAGAGGCTGGACATCATGAAGGTAAAATACCACTTCAAATTGTCATAAAGTCATGGATATGTCATAGTTTTGCTGGTCTGTACAGGGTTTTGTACTGAGATTCATAGAGACCACTAGTTTAAGAACTAGAGGGTTTGGATTGTTCTACTGGACTGTGTTACTGCGTCGGGTGTTTCCACTTACAACTGGCCATGATATACTCATTCCCCCACTGACATTTCATTAATGGCTCTCAACCCACATGTTGATTAATGGCAAAGTCTCTCCTGCTTAATGTCAAAATCCTCATCTCTTAGCTCAGTTTCGCAAAAAGAACACTTTAAAGTGGACCTATCATACTATTTCAATAATATAGTGTATAGGACCATACCTATATAAGGCATATTTATACTTTTTATTTTTCAAAATACCAAGCAAATCATGCATTTTAGCCATTCCTCATTTCGCTCAATTCAACACTGTCTTTGCATGGGCTGATTCTGTGAGAACAGCACCATCTACAGGCCTGGCATATGTACTACAGCGTCTCCAGCGCTTTCGAACGGCAGTGTCCGTGGCTGTCTCCTCCTGATTGGTGGAGTTGGCCCAATAGCCGTAGCGCCACTTCTGTGACGTCATAGAAGTGTTCAAATCTGGATCAGTTTTTATCAGATCCGTTGCAGCCCCTTTTTAAGAGATTTGGGTATGGAGGAAAATA
>NW_011363349.1:0-3751 GCF_000735185.1 Notothenia coriiceps | reverse complement strand
ACTCCTAGCTCCCTTATTACTTATCCTAGGTGCACATCCAACACATCGTTTGTGATCGCATAATCTAACAGTGCCCACCTCAACACTGAAAGATACAAACTTGCGACTTTATCAACAAATACGTACATCAAAACATGTGGCGCTAGGTAGCCCACAACGCTACCTTCGTCTTTGTCTGGTCTAAACTGGTCTTCAATGGCATTAAAACGATAAAAACTATGCTGTAGTTAATCCATAGGTTAATATCCAATGTGTCTGTGTCCCCTTTGAAATGTTCTGATAATCCATAAGCAATAAAACAGCTTTTCAGTTGCTTTATATCAGAGCAGGGATATTTCTCCCCTCTGCTGAAAGCTAGCATAAGCAGAGACACTAACCTTTTTTTTTAAATGAGTGTGTGCGGGTCGATTTCCCTTGGATTCTATTGGCTCTAACGGTCAGAAAGAGATGTCACAATTCAAAATCGAACAAGGGGGGCCAGAGATAAGGAAAATCCACCCAAATGGCCCCAGAAGAGGTTTTTTTTTGCGAAATCTGTCTAAAAAGCTCTAAAATATCACTTGTTTTGCATCAATCTTGATACAGGGTACTTATTATATGTTGTACTTTGGATTCCTAAAGCTTTTAGTCTACTAACCCATCATCCAAGGTTAGTTTTTCACTATAAGTACAAAATATTTTTGGTACGGACACTATAATTTACAGTTTTTTACCATGTTCAATCTGAATTTTCTTTAAAATAAAAAACATCTATATTGATTCTGACTTTTCTACATCCAACTCACAGGTTTATCATTACTTTGAGAAAAAAGATTAATAATTTAACCCTTTTAGAAGGGAAGATGTGGTCATTTGTTCTGGGAATGTCCTTTTCGAGCCTGAGACCTGAAAAACAGGCTTGGGGCCTAACAGGTTAACATGTTCAAATGTCCAGATGTTTTCAATTTCATTATGTATTCCCGCCTGTACGTTTGTTTACATTGTCGTGATTTAATTGTGTGTCTGTTGTCGTCACTGTGACAGAGTTACACATCTCGTTGTATTTTCTCGTAAAATGCCAATGTCATCTGCCTGAGATCCCAGGATGTGTTTTTATTACATTAGCCAAGTGCTAGGACGGTTTTAGGTACAAAAGCTTTTATGCGCGCAGCTCCTCTAGCTTGGAACACTCCGCAAAAAATTTTGATTTGGTTCCCTTGCATCGTTTTAAAGCGTGGATAAATGAAATGTTATTAGATACCTGTCATTGTTGCTAATTTATACCCCTGTAATTATGTTGTATTGATGTTTTTTTTGTTTTCTGTTGTTTTTATGTTTAACCAATGTGCTGCAGGTCTCCCTTGAAAAAGAGATCGTTCATGGGGTTTGACCTGGTTAAATAAAGGCTACAAACAATAACGGCTTTATTGTTATGTTTTTTTACATCTACTGTGGAGGACATCATAAGGCCTCGACCTGATCGATGTAAAGCTCAGTCTCTCTGATGGATGAAGGTGGTGATGAAGGTGGCGAGTCGGTCAGATTTGACCCGAACACAACAGGAAAGTGAAGGTTTGACATCCTCCTCTCTTTACTTCCTCACCCTAAACTCCCCATGGTGTCCTTGAGCTCGACTTCTCCCCCTTTCACTCCATGCTTTAATGAGAAAGATGAAAGAGGTGCAGGCTGGGAGAAAAACCTCCTCCTCTTCATCATCCTCTTCTTCTTCTCTCTCTCGTCCCTCGCCCTGCAGCACTAACACATCCAGGGATTTTGATCGTAATAAATTGGGCGTGAGGCCGGTTTCCATTTCTCAGGTATTATTCCCTATGATCTTTTGTGCAGAAACTCGTCTTCATCTCTCTTTGTGACTCCTCTTCCTCTCTCTTTGTGCTCCGCCAACGGCTCTGCTGTAGAAGTTGAAATGTTTAAATCATAACGCTGTGCTGAAGTCTCAAACCTCACAAGTTACAGAGACGCTTCATGAAGCTTTTATTTAAAATATATCCACAAGACAGCATCGATGCATTAATATATGAGCTCTCCCTCTTTTTAAGGCCTTTAAAACCTCGGATATTAAAAATGTTAAAGATAAATGAAATATAAAAAAACTAAGGGGACACTTTCCTTAGTTTCATTAAATCTTTAAATGCTTCAGACATTTATATTCTGGATTTAAAGTCATGCATCTCTTCGGTAGAACTAGGAGGGTAGTTCATTACTTTGTGCACAAAAGTACTTACCAATTCTTACTTTATCCTGCATGCATATGATCAGGTTTGAAACAACAATGTGCAAAATGTTCAAATATACTGTGAGATGACATTAAGCAGGGTGCATTGTGGGTCATTTACGTTTCTTCCAAGTATATATTTATATTTTTTGGGGGTATATATCCTTTACTTGCAAAACTAGAGATGATTTTTGACAAAAACGTAAACATTGAATGGACGAATTATTCTCCTTGCATGTAAAGCAGGTTCCAGATCAGCTATTAAAGCTCACTGCTGCCCCCGTGTGGTTATTCAAAGCGATGCAGTAACGTACCACAACCTTTATGTTTCCTAAGATAAACTTAAACACGATACTTTATTACTGATTATCATTTGTGTTTGGTATCTGATTATTTGGACTAAAGCTATCAGATCAATAAAGTTAGTGACTTAGAATCAACAAATAGCAAGAGATGGAAATAATCATTCATCAAATTTGTACTTGTGTAATGTCAAGAAGTACTCAGATCTAGTGTTTACCAGAGTAAAAGTAGAAGCACTCAGATCTTGTACTTGAGTAAAAGTAGAAGTACCAGAGTGTAGGAATACTCTGTTACAGTAAAAGTCCTGCATTCAAAATGTTCCTCAAGTAAAAGTAGAAAAGTATTATCAAAATATAGTGAAAGTAGCGACAGTAAAAGTAGTCATTGTGCAGATTGGTCCATTTCAGAATAATATATATGTTTGATGTCTTAAAAAGAAAGGAAAACATTCAAACTGAAGTACCTCTGGGCTTTGGAGAAGTGTTTTATTAAATACAGAGCGGCTGCAGAGTAACAAACTGTGATTTCCCAAAAATAAATATGACTCAGTTATTTAAACATTCAGTAACATTTCCTCATCCGAGAGGCACCGTTAGACGAGGACAGAAACTCTGGAGAAGCAGAACATGTGAAAGGTCCAAAGGGACAACAATCAGAACACAGGTAAATGCTCTAAAGAGAATTTTAGAGCAGGTTTCTTTGAACATTTTCACGAACACTTTGGTGCTTCTGTGTCTAAAGGCTCTTGGGTTTGTTGTCCTGGTTGTTCCTGTTTTTCTGATAGACAACTCCCAGCGTGGTGAGGAAGTTTCCCATGAAGAGCACCAGGTAGGAGCAGCCGCACATCGCCACCTGGGAGAGACAGGACATACTCCGTTAACAGAAGGACAATCCCTGTGAGAAGGTGTTGTAGGAGCCAATTACTGGACATCAAATACACACTGTTTTCACACATACATGTAAATATATCTAATATGCTGTCCTGTTTATGAAGTCCTGGGCTGCAGTCGAATAATCCAAAAATCAGCTCCTAAATTCTAACCCTATCGTACTATTCCTTGACCTCTGAGTGAAAGGTCACGGGGGTTAAGGATAGTGGATAGGAGAATTAACAAAAGGACTTAGGAGAAGAGACTGCGGTACTTTAGAGAATCCGACTGCACTTTCACTATCCAACGTGTTATGATGCGCCAGCGGACGTCATAAATGTGCGTCTGCTGCTGTGGGGAAACTATG
>NW_011363348.1:0-3409 GCF_000735185.1 Notothenia coriiceps | reverse complement strand
AAACAAAGTCTGCCAACTCGCGGAGTAAATTGCACAGACAGCAGTTAGTAAGATTGATTTCAGTAGCCACTTGTCTGGAAATACCGAAGACTAGAAACGGTTTTGAACACTTTTGTCACGTAGTGATCGTCTTCTCAATAGAACATCTTTGATAATGTCTTCTGGCCAATCAGAATCACAATAACGGCGTGGTGTTGTTGCAGGAAGTCCCGACGGAGAATACTTTTGCTGTAGTACATCTCTATATACAGTTGCAAGAAAAAGTATGTGAACCCTTTGGAATTACCTGGATTTCTGCATAAGTTGGTCATAAAATGTGTTCTGATCTGCACGTTTGAAGTTTGCAAAAGAGCACCTGGATGTTCCACAGCACTACTGGCAAAATATTCTGTGGACAGATGAAACCAAAGTTGAGTTGTTTGGAAGGAACACACAACGCTATGTGTGGAGAAAAAAAGGCACAGCACACCAACATCAAAACCTCATCCCAACTGTGAAGTATGGTGGAGGGAGCATCATGGTTTGGGGCTGCTTTGCTGCCTCAGGGCCTGGACAGATTGCCATCATCGACGAAAAAATGAATTCTCGAGTTTATCAAGACATTTTGCTGGAGGACTTAAGGCCATCTGTCCACCAATTGAAGCTCAACAAAAGATGGGTGATGCAACAGGACAACGACCCAAAGCACAGAAGTAAATCAACAACAGAATGGCTTCAACAGAAGAAAATACGCCTTCTGGAGTGGCCCAGTCAGAGTCCTGACCTCAACCCAATTGAGATGCTGTGGTATGACCTCAAGAGAGCGATTCACACCAGACATCCCAAGAATATTGCTGAACTGAAACAGTTTTGTAAAGAGGAATGGTCCAAAATTCCTCCTGACCGTTGTGCAGGTCTGATATGCAACTAGGAAACGTTTGGTTGAGGTTATTCTGCCCAAAGGAGGGTCAACCAGTTATTAAATCCAAGGGTTCACATACTTTTTCAACCCTGCACTGTGAATGTTTACATGGTGTGTTCAATAAAAACATAAAAACATATAATTGTTTGTGTGGTTTTAGCTTAAGCAGACTGTGTTTGTCTATTGTTGTGACTTAGATGAAGATCAGAACACATTTTATGACCAATTTATGCAGAAATCCAGGTAGTTCCAAAGGGTTCACATACTTTTTCTTGCAACTGTATATATATTCCACCATCTCAGGTTGTGTGGAAATTGAAATGAAGAATTTGAAGTGGATGTTGTTTTGAACAGGGACACACTGGGAAGCTGTTTCTTCCTGCGGACAGAGATCACCCTGAAGGGGGCCACGTACCAGATCTCCTTCTCTGACACGGACCAGCTGCCTCCACCTTTCCGCATCGACAACATCTCTGAAGTAAGTCAGCTCTACTCCTGACCATTTTAAGACCAATTTTTTTATGTTTCATTATTAAGTAACAAACAAGGGGCCTCCAGGTTTAGCAGTGTCACATGCTTGAGTGTTTTTTTGTCTCCCGCATGCCTTTGGTCCCAAACAAATTGAAACATGATAAACATGGTGTTTATGCAACTTCACACATGCAAAAGTCAGTAGGACATAAAATGAATTGATTGTTAGAGGCATGCGATTCCAGGAATTAAACATCTTGGAAGTGGTTATTGGGTCTATCCCCTTTTTTAATAAGTAAATTGAACAGATTTCGTTGTTTCATCCCTTCAGGTTCCAATCCAGTGCTGGCAGCATGGTGTGGCGGACGTCCGCCTGCACACTGAGGTGAAGGCGGACTGCTTGCTGGACTACGCCTGTGACGAGCCCACCCTGCCCCCCTACCTCACTCTGACCGTGAAGGGGGCGGGATCCTCAGAGGTCACTGCAGACATGAACTTCTTCAGAGAGTACAACAAGCTTTACTACGAGAACTTCATCTACATCGCTGCCACGCACACCTTCTCACCGTATGACCTGACTGACTAATGACATCACCATATATCTTTATGTTTCTCTATATTAAAACGTTAAAGGCATCATCTTGTTGTTGCAGGAAAGTGGAGAAGAGGCCTGTTGGGAAGAAGCGTCTGGTGAGCTGTGCTGAACTGGTCCTCGACGTGGACACTAAGACTCAAAGGGTCATCCTGAAAAAGAAGGTACTGTTTTCATGTCAGGTTACCCACACTGCACAGGCTAGGGTCAGGGTGAGGGTGAGGGGAAAAACAGCATGCAAGTTTAGAGGGACAACTAATACAGAGAATCCAAGTGCCGATCAGCAAGGCAGTGACAATGGAATCATTCACTCACAGACTAATGTAGTTGATTAGGGTTACACTTTTTTTGTCTGCCATGGATCAGTCCCAATAAACACACAGTGTGTGTATGCTGTGATGTCAAAGTGCATGTGCAGCTCTGGGTAAGCATTAGTGAGAGGAATCCGGTAATCAAGTTCCCCCCCCAGTTGCATTCCATGAAGAAAGTAACACAAAGTAACGATTTGAATAACAAGCACTGTTGTAACTGTTGTAACTGTGATGGCTGTGCAGGAGCCAGGGAAGCGCTCTCAGCTGTGGAGGATGACGGGGACCGGCATGCTGTGCCATGAGGGCTCGTCCCCCCCGCAGAGCAAGCCTGCACAGCCCCGCCCCCTGGACTCTTCTTTGGTGCTGGACATTGCAGGGCTGGCAGCTGTCAGTGACAACAGGTGTGTACTGTGTGGGATCAGCAGATGTGTCTCTCATTGATCATTCACCATAAACTGTGAGGAAATGTATCAGCGAACACTCCCATCCTGTCTTTTCTCTCCCAGTTTCGAGCCGCTGATGCTGAGGAGGCCAGACTCTCGCCGCAGCACCACCCAGACCTGGTTCTTCAGCTCAGGCATGCTGACCTGCGGCCTTCCCCGGCTGGTGGTGCAGGTGGGAACACCAAGCTGTGTTTATATGTCTTTGGTTTGGAATTTTGATGCATGAAAATAGAAGAAGAAGAAGATTCAGGGTTCGTACGGGTGCTTGAAATCCTTGAAAATGCTTGAATTTTTACGAGGTGTTTTCATGACTTGAAAAGTGCTTGAATTTTGGGAATGGTGCTTGGATTTGAGATAAAGTGCTTGAAATTGTAAATGCTTTACTTTTACAATAAATTGCTGTCTGACTGAATAGTTCGCTTTTTAGATTAAAAGAAAATAAAGAAGTCGGAGCGAGCTTAGTTGCTTCGCTTCTACATAAAACAGCTCCGCTCCGGCCTTCCCGCGCTATGCGCGCGACCTGCAAGTGTTTTATTTTGTGTGACCTGGGCATTCTAATGAGAGAATGACAGTATGCCAGGAGGTTGCTGTTTTAACGAGCGTTGGCTATCCGAAAAGAAATACAAGCTGTGGCTAAAACGAGGATCAACCCAACGATTCGCCTTCTGCACAGTTTGCCACAAAGAATTTC
>NW_011363347.1:0-3725 GCF_000735185.1 Notothenia coriiceps | reverse complement strand
GCAGAAGTCACTCAATGCAGAAATCACAAGTTTAACACACATTCTATATAAGGTGACATTAAAATGAATATACCAGAAATACACCTTATTGAACTTTCCTGCCATAACACGTTACTTTAATCCTTCAAATAATACTTCATCTCTTCAGCCTGTGCCACATTTTTTGTTGATTTGATTGGTATGTTGAGTATGTTTTCTGGTAGATTATGCCTGAGAATGTGTTCGATGTACCTCCCTTTTAGAGAGGAGTACATAGTTCTGATAAATTCTGCAGGCCTAAAGTTTTTTTTTTTTGGAGAGGATGGAGTGTTTCACAATGCCAAACCACGTTTCTACATGACAGTTAGTGTCTCTGGTCTGTACTTCAGATGTATCCGGATAAAGGGTCTTGTCTCGGGCATAGCGTCTCAGGTCACCAAGAATAGCACCGCTCCACAGTGGGAAGATCCCCATGTAATACCCAAAAGCACCTTTAATATTTTAGGACAGTGGTAGCGGTTTGGCTGATGTCCATCCTCATCCTCCTCTGCCTCTCCTATTGCTGCCTGTGCTTCCTGAAATGCTTCTTGGAAGCATTGGGTATATCGGGACCTACCCACAATTGTATGCGCCCGCTTCTGCTCTTCCTCCTCCCATCCACTCTGTGACTCGCTGTCTATGTCCCCATTTTCAAGTGTTGGGTTGTTTCCCTTGGCTATCAATTGTTGCAGAAAATCTAGGCTTTGATGAACATTTGGATGCACATGTTCTGCAAGCAAGACAGTACAGAGAGGTTTGAAAATGTCCTGGCCTGACTGCAGGGACACTGTGTTTTGTATTCGTGCAAACACGAAAGTCACAAATTCTCGGAGACCTGTGTCATCTGTCTTGCGGCTGACACTGTTGCTCACTGTTTTAATGATATGTGCCGAGCAGAGGTGGAGTGTTGTGGTGGGTTTTATTTCATCCCACCTTTTTTGCCTATTAATTATGGCGAACGTTCTTGCCAGATATGCATCCACACTCTCTCTGTTGAACGCCAGTAGTCTGGCCTGCATTAGTGCCCAACTAAAGTCTGTTTCAATTTGATTGACACGGTGTGTTGTATATTTGCCCAATGTAGGAAGAAACTGAAGTAGCCAATATGCCAGAGGTGGAACTGAATGGTTATTGGAAAGGAGCTCACAGACAGGGAGAGGGGGAACATCGCTGCCCGCTCCAGGCAGGGTAAGGGCATAGTAAAAAAAACTTTTGTTGTCACCAGGCATCTTTCTGACAACACCTCCTGCAGCATCAAGGTACAACGCCACCTTTTTTTTCCTCCTGAGGTGGTTGACCAAAATGCTTACACCAACCTCTGTGGACAAGTGTACAGCAAATGGGGTTATCTGCAGGACTTGAATGTAGCCTGGCATGTTGACATGACTGCTGTCACATTCTCTGATAATATCCTGTGTGAGTGTAAGTTCAAGAACAACATTGTCTTGAAGCTGCTTGCTTTTTTTCAGTTCTGATGCAATTACCTTCAGAATGTTCTTGCTTAAGCTGCGGGATAAATTGCCAGCAATTAGTTCAGGCAGTGGAGTGGAGCGCAACCGACTATAATACACCCTTGCTAATGCTTTTTCTCACAGCTTTCGCTATGTGGCCTCGTTTAACATTGCTTGCTGGTCTACACCTGGTTTCAGTTTTAAGGTGACGGACAAGTCCACGTCCACAGCGATGTACAGACATTTTAATGTTCTTCTGGTTTGTTGACGGTCTTTCTGCCATTTTATTAAAAAGCGGGCCTTGCAAGTTGAAAACTTGCATACTGCATGGACAGACAAGTATGGGGCCCTTTGTTTTCTGCTACCTTGTACACGTATGTGGTGATACGTGAACTTTAGCACACAACCTGGATGTTGTTTTACGATCTCATTGTAGAGTACATTGGTCCATAGTGTAGCTAATTTCAAGTTTCCCTTTTGCGGTGCTATTAATAGCAACTTTTTGTAACGACTTGTCTCCTCCTTGACCTTCATCGTAGACTCATCTGATTCTATTGTTCGCTCTGATTCCTAATCATCTTTCCCTCGCTCCACCTCCAAATCCTCATCTTCCTCACACTCCATGCCTCTCTGTTTGACTTTCACAGTTTTCTTCTCCACCTGCTCAACATCTGAATCACTTTCTTCTGATTCTGTGCCAGTCTGTATCTCTCGGTCATCATTTATATCAACAAACTTTTCTATCTCTGAATCATCTTCTTCCTCAGAGTCTGTACCTGTCTGAGTGATCTTCTCACTTTTCTCACCACCTCTGAATAATTGTCTTCCTCTTCCTCAGACTCTGTGCCTATATATGTTTTCCTTTCATCGTTTTCCACCTGCTCAGTGTCTGCATCATCTTCTGACTCTGAGTTGGTGTCTGTCTCAGTTTCCCTATCATCATTTTTATACATCTGCTCATCCACTGAATAATCTTCTGACTCTGTCCCCTGTTTTGCTATGTCATCATTCCTGTCATCATCATTCAGTAGCTCTAGCTCTGACTCTTCTTTTACTTGATCAGACACTGTGCCTGTCTGCGTCTCGTTATCATCTTTTTTATTCACTTGGTGGTCTTGCTCAACATGTTGCTCTTGGGAAGCACTCAATATATGTCCTGTTGCCTGTTCACTCTGTCTCTGTAGTGTTGCCTCCACCCTGGTTTTTATGCCTTTTCGGTTTAGTGTCCATGTAGTGTATAGCTACTTACGGTTGTTTGAACTGTCTTGGCCAAAAACCACTGAAGCCGGTCGAGACCAAACCTCAGAGCTTGATGATATAGGGTTTGGCAAAATCCCAATAGCGATGAAACTCTGTAACACCCTGTCTTCTCCTCCAGCAAGTGTCCAAAGGTCACCTCTGGCACCTCCACGTCCTCTCCGTAGTTTTGGCATGAATTCTTCTCTGAAGCTTAATTACACCTAGAGTAATACATGGAAATACAATTACATATTAAAAATCAACTACTTCCTGACGCTTCATATGAAATTGTGGCTGGAAGAAAGTTTTAATTGTACAACATTTTGGATTTAACCATGGAGGGAATTTGTCTATCATACCCTGTCATTCATTTCATTATTGTCAGCTACAGTACTGTTTGGGGAATCTGCTTTAATTTAAGTGGAGATTTATGGGTCAAACTTGCGAAAATGTCCAATATATTTTTTTTAATTGTTGTTGCATTTAGATCGATTCCTAAATTCAAAACATCCAGTGTAGTTCATTGTAAATATGTCCAAAGTGAAAAACAAAATATGTGGCCTCCTGTAGATCACTGCCCGCATAATGTCTGAATATATTCCCTCTAGCAGTTCACCACTTACAACTGATCTGCAACAACACCCATGTAACACCATCAAGTTTCTATTTACATTGGCTACTATAATAAAAACCATCCTATTCTATTTCCCCCCAGTTAGAGCGGATGGCCTTTAAGAACCTTGTGTTGAGATACACAGGGTAGAACAGGCATGGGCAAACTAAGGCCCGCGGGCCAAATACGGCCCGTTGGGCTTTTGAATCCGGCCCGCCGAATATTGGTACAAAATTGTCCAAATTATAGTTAAGACCGCATTCATTTTGCCTTTTTCCTGCAATACCCGGCATTTCAGTTGATCCCACTAGATGGCGCACTCTAGACACAATTTACCTTTGCTGGAGTCTGGTCTATTCTCTCAGCTGGCTCCACTCGGCAGCCCGGCAAGGTCGGCGAATACA
>NW_011363346.1:0-2082 GCF_000735185.1 Notothenia coriiceps | reverse complement strand
GAACTGAAAATGGGGCTCAGTAACATGCGTGTGTGTGTGTGTGTGTGTGCGTGCGTGCGTGTGTGTGTTTGCGTGTGTGTGTGTGTGTGTGTGTGTGTGTGTGTGTGTGTGTGTGTGTGTGTGTGTGTGTGTGTGTGTGTGTGTGTGGCATTAGTTGTACTGACTAACAAGATACATTAAATAAATACTTCCTGCTGTGTGTTCTCAGGTTGAGCAGAAGACACTGAAAGTGTGTTTTGGTGACAGAAGTGATCCTGTCCTAACTGAGCCATCTGATCTCCGAGGGATTGGGGTTAGTTTTGAGGAGCTTTTCTTGCCGCTCGCTATGAGCCGGGGATAAACACATCCACACTTTCTCTCTGGTCTCAGGCTGCTAATCCAGCAGCAGCTCAGCCATTTAGCAGCAGCACAGGACCTCTTAACCTGAAGAGCAGCATGCTGCGAGGCAACCGGGGGAGCACAATGTGTGGGGGGGGCTGTTAATAGTTGAACAGCTGCTTGTGGAACACGACTCCGCACACGCACACGTAGACACACACACATCTCCCCCATATGGTACGGGGCCAGATGACAAAACCTCAGCCAGGGTCACAGTGGGTTCTGACTGATCTGCTTTCAGAGGTCCACTCAGCCCAGGATTAAGACCACACTGTTTATGGTTTTCTATGAGAGTGTTTTTGATTTTTTTTTGTCTGTTTTCCACAGGGTGTACAAAAAGAAAGAGGAATTTAAGTTCACAAAACTGTATATCCTAAATGAACAAACGCAGTTAGAGCTGTTATTCTGTGGCTATTTGGAGTGCGGATGTTGATACTGTACATTTTTATATTTGGTATATGTAATTTTCTATCATAAAAAAGTCATTTGAAAGATGACCATACAATTAAAAAAAATATCTCCAGAATCATGTGCTTTTGGCTAATCCAGAAAATGAAAGCATAATCATTTCTATTAAAAAAATCGAAATTGTTAATCAGTTAATTGCCTTAACTTTTGATTACTTGATCTGTGTTAACGCATCCACATCTCTATAAGTTATGACTTTAAATACAACTATTTTGCAACAGTAAAGTTTGGAGACAGCCAACAATGTTCGTTCATCCATCATACAAGTGGCTAAAATGTAGCACAGACCATGTCAGTTAAATGTTCACTGAAAAAGCTTTAAAACCTCTTAAGCCCCACGGACCCGGTTCCGGGGCCGAAATCGCGTCATTTGCAGGAAACAACGTCTAAGGAACCTTAATATGTAATAAACTATGAATATTTTATATCCATATAACGGGAAAAAAAAATCATTTTTTTCAACTTTTTCATTTATTTTTTCCAAAAAAACCACACAATGCTAACAGTGAGCCTCTGAATTAGCCCCGAGCGAAAAATGCTAACCTATTACTGCACCGAAAATCACTCCTAGCTCCCTTATTACTTATCCTAGATGCACATCCAACACATCGTTTGTGATCGTAAAGACACAGAATCGGTGCCCACCTCAACACTGAAAGATACAAACTTGCGACGTTATCAACAAAAACGTACATCAAAACAAGTGGCGCTAGGTAGCCCACAACGCTAACATGGCTTACCTTGGTTTTGTCTGGTCAAAACTGGTCTTCAATGGCATTAAAACGATAACAACGATGATGTAGTTAAGCCATAGGTTAATATCCAATGTGGCTGTGTCCCCTTTGAAATGTTCTGATCATCTATAAGCAATAAAACTGCAATTCCGTTTTTAAAATAGTAGAGCAGGCCATTCCTACGCTCTGTAGCAAGATTGAATCATGGATGTATAATAAGAACTGGATACAGCGTGGGAGGCGGGCCTCATTCATTCCTATCAGAGTTGCTCATTGTCGCATGATGATAAAATGGCCCAACTGTTGAGAGAGCGAAACGTCACAGATTACCCGGAATGCCTGCCCTGAGAATTACCCGTATGTGCGCTCATAGCGCATGCGCTAACTTTAACCAAAATGCTCGTTTACATCAAGCACGTCAATTTGCGTACACGTAACAGTACCGCGCGTTCATGACAGCATCGTAATGGCTTGTTATTATGATGGATTTGATATTAACGAG
>NW_011363345.1:0-1194 GCF_000735185.1 Notothenia coriiceps | reverse complement strand
GGGGGGGGGGATCGCTGGGTTACGAGGCCCCCCCTGCTGGGATAACAGTGCAAACAAGACCAGCTTGACAAGCCACCTGCACCAGATTCAACAGCTGAGAAATATGTGCCGCTCGACACTTTCCGAGCTGCTTCCTCTGCAGGGTTCAGGACCAGGGAATGAGTTTGAGTGCTGCGTGTATTTATCGGTATTTTGTAGCCACAGATAAACGTTTTCAGACCCATAACCATTCATTAGCGGTGGATAACCCCGATGTGCTGTGGTCTGCAGATCCTCCTACAGTTACCACAATGTGTTTCACTCTGTTTATCAGTGAAAACATTGATTATTCTTCGTGCTCGGAGGCCACTTGTCGAGAAAATCGAGCGGGGAAATGACGTAGATGGAACTGAAGGTTGTAATTGAACAGCTCCTTTGTGCTTCTTTCCACATCTGATGGCCTTAAATCCCTTCAGTGATTCTGCATTGTAGTAGCAAGGAGAGATAACTAGACGACAATTACTGGCATTTATTTGCAGCCCATGGCCAACAGAGGTAACTTCTGAGCAGCGATAGAGTTTCAGGTAAACAAATTCTCCTTCCTGTTTTAGTCCCCGGTCTGTCAGTCATCATTTGGCCTCGTTGTGCAAGACAGACCCCAGGCGAGTGCTGAAAAGGTTTCTGTAACTCCTCTTTGCACGTGTACAGCCAAATGAAAAATATACTCCACACCTCCAGCTGTTTATTTATTCTACACGCCACTTATGTAACATTTCTGCAAGGCTTTGTGTCGAAATCTGACATTGCAATCACGGAGAAGACACAGGCAATATTACCTTGGCGTTGTTGATTTAAACAAATATATGCTTTCAACAGCTCGCCGGATTCCCAGAAAGAGAGTCAAGAGTTAATTTGCCAGACATCCTGTTGTTGGGTAGGTGTGTGTTTCGGGAGTAATGCAGAGAACAGCAGTGGTTTATGTTAGGGGAGTTATTTTAGTGTCTGTTATTGGATGAGATTTCACTCAGGGTAAGCTATGACTTCCAGGGCTCGATGTGTGAAATGTGCAAACTCCTGACACCTCCACACACACACACACACACACACGCACACGCACGCACACGCACACGCACACGCACACGCACACACACACACACACACACGCGTAAACTCATTCCCGTAGAAAAGCTGTTATCCCGCACTGAAGGTGAAAGT
>NW_011363344.1:0-8497 GCF_000735185.1 Notothenia coriiceps | reverse complement strand
GACCCCTAACCCCAGCGGATCATCAGGAAATTATTTTTATGTGCGTCCCGTCAATGCACCACCACACCGGGCATACCTGCATTGCCATGAAGTTGGCTTTGATCCTGTGTAGTTGTTGATTGTCCAAAGGAAACCGGATAAACTGTTGGATGATATGTGGGCCAAAGAGCGCGTTGATGGTTTGGTTTATGGCACGGCTGACTGATGGTTGCGATATTCCTAAATCGTCGGCATTGCAAAGTTGCATTTTCCCTGTTGCTAAATATCGTAGTGTTGCCAAACATTTTATTTCCGGACTAATCGGGTTATTCCTGTTAGTCGGGGATTTTATTGCATCCCGCACTAATTCCACAACAAGTTTGATACCCTCACGATTTAGCCTATATCTCTTGATCAATTCACAGTCTTCCATTGTCTCCAAAACATTTAGTCTCTCAGCCATTTTCAGATTCTTTGTGAATAGGTCTTACTGAGTTAGGAGTCCTCTCGAGGACTTTTAAGCTCTCCCAGACTTAGGTGCTACTTTTAGGCGTAAAATACTTTGTGAATTGCTCTTAGTGAATAAAATTAGGAGTCCTAAATTTAAGACTGACACGCCCATTATGCTTAGGAGTTTCTCCTAAATTCGCCAGTTAGGAGCTACTTTTAGCCCTAAAATCCTTTGTGAATACGGCCCCAGAACAGTACATCATTTTAAATGATCCCTTAAGGATTATTTGTCTTGAGTTATGTTTTGCAATAATATTTTTGCACCCCTTTGTTTAATATGATTAATTCCCTTTTTATTTTTCTCTTGTTTTTCTCTGTAATTAGGACAATTCTGGAGAAATGGATTTGCTGGAGAAGGACCCCTAATCTGAAAAGTGCACAGCGGATCATCAGGACAGAGCTGCCATCCACCTGGACCCCCCAAGGTGCTGGAGAAGGACCCCTAACCCCAGCGGATCATCAGGACAGAGCTGCCATCCACCTGGACCCCCCGAGGTGCTGGAGAAGGACCCCTAACCCCAGCGGATCATCAGGACAGAGCTGCCATCCACCTGGACACCCCGTGGTGCTGGAGAAAGCAAAACGATCAGGAACATCCTCCACCCAGACCTCTGCTTAATGCCGTCCTACAGACTTGTGTCTTAGTTTCAGAATTGGATTTTGTATGTGTCCTTTCTTTTAATGGACATCTAACGATTATAGCTTGAGTCTGTCTGATTCCCCAAACAGCTGCTTCTATATACTTGCTGCACATATAATACAAACAAACAACTCGATAAACACACTTTTGCTGATATCTGTTTTACTGCTGGTGATGTTAAATATCATGATTGATTTCCTCTGTCTCAATGATGAAAGTTATAATAATAGAAGACATGAAGCTGCAGAGAGAGGATGGATATATTCTTACCTCTACTTTGTGATAAGATGAAAATACAATATTACATTGTAATTGTTAAACACATTGTTTATTTCATTTACTGAGGTTTTAATCATTATTTACAACATGTGTACATAAGCAGTGGAATAATAGGATATCTCTAGGTCATTAAACTGTCTTCCGTTTAATTGTATTAATACAAAAAATAGGTCATAGAAAATGTTTAATTGTGTATTTCAGCAGAGCGGGGGGGCACGGTGCTGCTGGACCTGGGGTCAGTGGGACATCATCTGGGCAGGTTTAGGGGAAGAAGGAGAATATAAACTGTTATAATCACAGCTATTAAGATTAGAACACTAATATTGTTAACAATCAATCTATACAACATGCTTTTGTTCATTTAAAAAACATATTGTTTTATTAGTACAGAAAAATTAAGACATATTTGAAATATTAAATAATATGATTAAATTACATCAGCTATATTTAATGAATTTGTTAACTTACTAATGTAACATTACTGGGGGCTAAAGGAACAGCTTCGTCTTATTTACCTGGCCATGGTTCTCTTTATTTCATCGCCGACGGTGATCTCCAAAAAATGTAAAAGTAAAGTTTCTGGATCCCTTTCAGCTAATTTGCTAGCCGGCTGCTGGAGCAACGCAACCAAACAGCGCGTATCACGTGACGTAAATACGAAGCGCTCCGTAGGCTAGAGACCGTCTCATTTCGTAGGCCGCTCGGTCCAGCCTACTCGGTCTACGTGGGCTGGATCCTCCGTGCACCGCGTAGGCTGCGTTCTCCAAAGGGTCCAGCCCCTGAATTGAGAAACGGCCGCAGACCGAGAAGCGAGGGAATTAAAAATAAGTAGTCTAACTTGAGATCCACCCTTCAGACGCAAGGAAAATACACAAGTGAAGGACTTAGGGATGCAAGTTATGCGACTTGGCATGCAGCTAATGTATGCAAATTATTCATCCTGTTCTTCTGATTGGCTAAGCGCACGAACGTTTCTCGTGTCGGATTGGCTGCTGTTGTCTCGGACACCTCCCCAGGCCACGTCGCACATTGCTCGCCATTTTCCCATCTTCTGAAGCCAGAATCTGTTTATTCTGCTGTCACGGTGTCATTCAACGCTGTCAGCTCCTAAATTAAACGTGACCGGAGACTAACTGAACTATTTAAAGAGTTTTCAATTGGTTTTCCTCTGCTGGAGCTGCCATAAACATGAACGTTTTCAGGCTAACCGGCGATCTCTCCCACCTAGCAGCCATCATCATCCTGCTGCTAAAAATATGGAAAACCAGGTCTTGTGCCGGTAAGTCGTCATATACCCTCTCTCACAGCGTGTCCGGTGTGTCTGTGCAGCCACAGTTGTGAGGGCTGTGGAGCTTGTCCTGTGATGTTGTTAGGAGCCACAGCCAGTCCTTAGCTAACCAACGTTAGCCAGCTGGCAGCTCACCCTGACGTCAGCCAGCAGAGAGACATTAACTCGACTGGTTGTAAGGGAGTCGTAATAAAAGCTAAAGTCAAGAAGAAGAAGCTGTGGCGTCCAGCTAGCATCAGATGTGTAGCTAGCGTGGACCCGCAGCGGGCCCCAACAATCTGAGGGAGGGAGGGTCAGGGGACCAGAGGGCCACATGCTGCGGGTCTTAGTTTGGCCTTTCAGTTGGACCAAACTTTGCTAGCTTGATGTCTCACCCCGGCCCCGGTCACTGCCGGCCGGTGTGTCCGCTCAGTGTGTCAGCACCCAGCACCAGGCTGACAGCTGCAGCGTCAGAGGGGGACACAGGCAGGGGACACGGGCAGGGGGAAAGATCGTGCTACAGGTTGTTATCAGGAGGAAACTTGGCTGCGTTCTTCCAAAGACCAAAGGTGAGGCTGCATCAGTGATACAGACGGTCACCTGAGTTATGTCATTACAGGGGAGCCTGAGAGGAAATATTACAGAGTTAAGGGCTTTATGGTCATATGAACAGTGGCTACAGTTTAGTTATAGCAACAGCAGTCTCAAGTCCTAGGCTCCTCCAACCATACAACATAAATATATAAGACATACAACAATAAAATAGAGCAAGAACAAACAGAGTAGAAATATACTAGTGCAATATAATGTTGTGCAGGTAATATGTGTTTCATGTTGGACCAGAAACACACTGGATGAAACCAGCTGTGTGAATAATAGTGTATAACAACTATATTTAGTAATGTAGCGATCTCCCCCCCCCCCCAGTCTGACAGGGACCTGGGAAGCAGAGGCTGTAGGAACTAACTGCTTATTAAAGAGTGAATGTGTAACTTCTTAATATAACATGCTCCTGAACTAAAATAGCTACCATTACATGCCAGAGAACCGGAATAATAAACTCACTTTTTCCAAGCAAATGTTACGTTTTATTTTTTAAGATTTTGTTATCTTAGTCTAGGCTTTGATATTTAATATGTACTGTCTGTATAGAGGCTGGCTGCAGGAATGGGACGTTGTATTGTGAACAAATGAAAAGCTGTGTTTCCCAGTCACATATTGCTGGTTCAATTTGGGAACCTGATCAAACACAATAATGTTTGAATGAAGATGTTGCTAATGAAGTTTAAGCACTCCACTAACCTTACTGTGAGCTACGTCTGCTTCCTTCAAACAGAAATCATGTTAAGGATTCTTGGACGTCAGAATGTTTTGAATGCCCTCTGCTGTCTCCTCAGGTATTTCTGGGAAGAGTCAGGCTCTGTTTGCCCTGGTGTTCACCAGCCGCTACCTGGACCTCCTCACCTCCTTCATCTCTCTCTACAACACCACCATGAAGGTGAGACACCCCGCTCTCACTCTTATATCCTGTTCAACTAAATACAATGTTCAGGCCACACCTGTGTTTGCTAAAGGAACACATGTCGTGTTACTACTTGATTGTATGACGGGTCAGTACACACTGGAACAAGTGAATACTTTCCTCTCATGCTTCTTGTCTGTCTTTCAGGTCATCTACATTGGCTGTGCGTACGCCACTGTGTACCTGATTTACATGAAGTTCAAGGCGACCTATGATGGGAACCATGACACATTCAGAGTGGAGTTCCTGGTAGTCCCTGTTGGTGGCCTGGCTTTCCTAGTGAATCATGACTTCTCTCCTCTAGAGGTAAGATACCCCCCCCCCCCATACAGCGGAGCTGCTTCTGATTCTGAATGGCATTTATCCTGCAACAGGTCATCTCTGGGTCTCAGTCACACACACATTTGGTTCTCTCATGTCTGTGAACATACATTGCTCTGTCTTTGCTTTCTCTCTCACTCACTCACTCACTCAAGGGCATAGGAAAGATAGTATAAACATGACATGTTAAGTACACACACATATGTTGGTGTATTTTAACACACAGTGCAGGTTTGTCAGAAAGAAAGAACATGATATCTAGAGTTAAGAGAACACACAGTTTGGTTACCCTCTTGCACACAGCTTCTAACAGCCAGTAAACCATTTATATTAGCTTCAAGTGTTAAGAGACACAACACTGTGCTGCTAATGCAACACAATGCAACACAATGGCTCACTGTTGCTCAAGGTTTTTTGCACTGAGATTTGCATCTTCAAATTAAAATACAAAGCACACATTTGCAGTCCAGTAGCGTACCTAAGCCTAAAGCTTTGTGTAGTTGAACTTAATTTACTACTATAGTTATTTTTGCTAGGAATCTTGGAACTTACAGGAAAAGTATGCACATGTATTTTACCTCGGACATCTGTGCACCATTATTTCCCACAAACACTGTCTCTGTCTGGCTCAGATTCTCTGGACATTCTCCATCTACCTGGAGTCGGTGGCCATCCTGCCTCAGCTTTTCATGATCAGCAAGACGGGGGAGGCAGAGACCATCACCACCCACTACCTGTTCTTCCTGGGCCTGTACAGAGCGCTGTACCTCATAAACTGGATATGGAGGTTCTACTTTGAGGGGTTTTTCGACATGATCGCCATTGTTGCCGGGGTGGTGCAAACCATCCTCTACTGCGACTTCTTCTATCTTTATGTAACAAAAGGTAAGTGCTGCAGCATTTTGTCTTGTTTTATAAAACTGGGACAGAGTTTTTTCTTTTGCTTCTGCTTTAGAATCAGTGGTTACTTAACTGTGAATCAACTCAAAGCACTTTTTACTGTGGGGCTATTCAGCTAATTGAAGAGTGACCACTGTCAAGTCAAATATCATCATCTTGAAATCTATATGCACCCCTAGACTATCCAGTAGGCATGATAACGTTTTAATTAATGTAATAAGTGTAGAACTAAATGGCATTGAGAAATGTCATTCAATGTATTTCACAGTAGCACCACGTCTCAGAAACAATGTCGCAGTTCAGATCAGGTTATAGAAGCTAACGTCTCTGAATTTAAAAGTTAAACCTGATCTGGAGAGGAGATGATTATTACATTTTGGAATAATGGCGTGCTCAATAGTTCTATGAAGATAGAAAGCTAGAGAAAGAAGGTTAAAGTCCTTCCTCAGCTCAACGCTGCTGCGCGGGATGAGTCTGGGCAGAGCTTACACAAAGAGACCGACCCTTCGTCCTGAAGCTGCAGTAACACTGTGTTGGATGCTCTTGTTTCAGTGCTGAAAGGGAAGAAGCTGAGTCTGCCAGCTTAGGTGCCAAAGAGGAGTGTTTAGGCAGACGGACAGAGGGGAGGATATGAGGGGAGGACGGGTGGTAGTGGACACCCCTGACCCCCCCCNNNCCCCCCACCACCACCACGGCTTCCTCCTCTTCCCCTCCTGCCACTGTAAGATGCCTGAGACAGAGAGCGGATGGGCTGCTGGCTGCTCCCTCTCCAGAGTCAGTGGATCAGAACTCCTGCAGAGGCTGGTCCATGGCCTTCGGATTTCTGTTTGACGCACCTTGCCTTAACTTTTTTATTACTCTGTATAAAGAACGGGAAAAAACGCGAGAAGTTTTCTACAGAAAAATGTGTTCTCTGAAGATTTGACACATTACTGAAGATGTATAATTGCCTATAATTTGGCATTGTATGATATTGAAGCAGACTTTTTGTGGTGGGATTTTACTGACTCAAGCGTTTGTCATAGTATTTGCAATCAAAATAAATGTGCATTGTTTTTCCTGAATCAGTTTGAGGAGGATTTGTAGAATCCTCATAACTTTGCTGGTCAAATGACTCGTGTTTAGCTCTTCTGTTTTTGGTCACGATGCATTCCCATGTATAAAGAATACCCGTTTTAGTGTCCCTTGGTAGAAAATACATCTACACGCAGATACCATCATTTAACATTCTCCTTTCCAAAAGAAGGATTTTTTTGGCAGGGCCCTAAAAATGGACTGATAAAAGTGGTTTCTGTGTAAAACAAAGTAAAGGGTTGAAAAGACACCAATGAACTTCTATCACTGTAAATGTCTTTCTTCATTGAAAAGGCCCTTTTACTACCCAGCAGGCGCAGTATGCATCACCTGTAAATATACAACATGGAGTTCATAGGCTCCTTAAGCGAGTTCACTGGTTATGTGCTGAACTCACACCAGGATTGAAAGTCTTTAATTGTCCTTTAAGAGCAGATATGATTTCTTTCTTGGTTTAATATGAACAGTCTGTAGCTGTGCTTCATTTGAACAGAGCACACTCCCACACCATCACTGTTACACTCAATCTGAAAGACTGCAGACTTATCTGCTTCTATTTGATTTGATATGCATCATTCCAAGTTTGCTTTTCATTTCTAACCAGAGCTTCTGCATGATCTTGCCACCACAAATAAAGAATTGATGGGAAACATTTGTCTCAGTGCTATGGTTACAAATATGTCCCCACTCATTTACTATTGCAGCCCTAAACCTCTCTGGACTCTCCATGTAGAGTTAACACAACACATCTAAATTGATGCAAAAGAACCAGAGATAGCCCTTTCTTTCAGCACACACATTCTTGTAAAAGCTGATGTCTGCATTACACACACTGCTGCATTACACACACACACACCACACACACACACACACACACACACACTGCTGCATTACACACGCTGCATCTGGTTCAGGTTAGGGTTATGCTAGCAGCGGCTCATCTCTCCTGTAGCAGAGCTCAGAGAGCTTCTTCCCAACTCCGCTCCTTCTCATCTTAAAACAGCATGACACCTTTGTTTTCCAATTTGTCAGTGTTCAGATGCATCCTGACATGCACCATTATTAAAACAGTGAATCTGGATTATGTATCAGTATAGGACGGTGCTAAATGTGTAATCTATAAACAAGCTAATAAAGCAAGGCTATGTTCTGATTACAACCGTTTTTATATCTCTTTCCTAATGAAATACATTCAAACTTTGATTTGACCATGGCTTTCATTCTTTAGTCCAATCCCCAGCCACTACCACAGACTGGTGTACAAAACCAAAGCTGACTTTTCACGAGCAGTGGCATTTTTGGTTGACATTTAACAAAGTAGTTTGAGCTACTTTCCTTAGTAGCCAAATAAGATATAAAAATAAGATATAAAATAATCTGCTGTGGTTCCAGTCTGAAGTCATTGGTACCGTGCAAAGCTTGACTTACAAAGTCCTTTCTCTAACCCTGCAAACCAATTCAATTGTGATTGATATTTGTAAATCTCTTTCTCTTTATTTGCAGATCATTCAACATATACTGTATTTGTCACTATTTTTTAATTTTATCTCCGTACGGCATGACGAAATAAATAATTATAATGTGTAGAACATATTCCAGAAATAATCATGAGAAAATGTTGTTTCATTATTAATTTGAATCAAAAACAGATTTAATGGATATCATTTGAATATTTTAGTAACAGCATTTTACTGCTTAATCTGTAGCTATGTATAAATGGGATCCGTGTACTTTTTGTCAGTTTGATTTTTCGTTTAAACCAAAAGCCAAAAAACGGAAATACCAGCCTTTTTTCGTTTTTGACTTAAAACGAAAAAACGGAAAACCAAAGCCGTTGTTCCGTTTTTGTTGTCTACATCAAAAGACGGATCACGAGAAAACATCATTAAAAAAAGGTAAGTGTACGACGAAGACGACGAAGGTACGTTTTAACCGTTTGTTTTTTCGTTCTAATTGAAAAAAAAAAAATCAGAAACGGGTCTTTTTTTTGTTTTTCAATTTTGCC
>NW_011363343.1:0-1332 GCF_000735185.1 Notothenia coriiceps | reverse complement strand
AAGTAGAGACACTACATACTGATATACACCTGAACATCAGCCGGAGAGGACTCTTTAAAGTAAAGACACTACATACTGATATACACCTGAACATCAGCAGGAGAGGACTCTTTAAAGTAGAGACACTACATACTGATATACACCTGAACATCAGCAGGAGAGGACTCTTTAAAGTAGAGACACTACATACTGATATACACCTGAACATCAGCAGGAGAGGACTCTTTAAAGTAGAGACACTACATACTGATATACACCTGAACATCAGCAGGAGAGGACTCTTTAAAGTAGAGACACCACATACTGATAATTGTGATTAGTTTTGTTTGTATTTAAGTTCTGGTTTTTCTGTGAATTTTTTGGTTTAATAATAGATCAAACTGAACAATATATTTTAATAACTCACAACAACAAAAAGACTCTCCACTGCTGCTGTCTTGAAATCAAAATGTCTGGAACCTTTTTTTTCATAACGGGATGAATGAGAAAGCATTGATGGGCAAAATGACACATGATTACATTATAAGATGTAAATGTAGAAATGCATTGGTTTGAGTTTCACATTGAAAGCATGCAGCACACACTGGGTTTGAATCATATGTTGGTTTCATTGAGAGTCTGCAGAGTGACACTGAGTCACGGTTCAGCTGTCGAGGAGCAGAAGAGGGCTCTCGACGCTCCAGAGCTTCACAATTTACCAGAGAACTGCACCAGAGCCCAGAAAAGACCGGAGTTACTGATAAAGCACACGTGAAATGCATGTTTTATATCACATTGCTGATGTGAAATGCATTATATTTGCAGGAAAACATGGGCTTCAATCTATGGCTGCATCTAGAGATTACCTTTATTAATTCACTCATTTTCTAGATTTATTGTTTGTTGTAAGAAAAAAAAAGTCCAACGTCTCTAAATGTCTTGTTTAGTCCAAAAACCACAGATTTGCACTTAAACGTCAAAAAAACTTATATCAAACTTTAAAAAAATTCAATGAAGTAAAATAAAATACTGAATAAAGTTAAAAATAAATAAATAAAGTAAGATAAAAAAAAGTACAATAAAGGTAGAACAAAATAAGACGAGAAAATGTATAAAATTAAGAAGTAATTAAAACATAAAAAGAGGTAGCAAGAATGCAATAAAAATAGAAATAAAAAAATATTTAGGGGGTATTTATTTAAATTGCACCTAACATGCTATTTGTAGGCAATAGCATAGGTCTCAGATATATAAAAATATATAAAAATATATAAAAAAACATGTCTATGAAGTGTTTTGCTCAAAATACCAAACAAGTCACCCATTCTAGCCATGCCTCATATTCACTTCCTG
>NW_011363342.1:0-3037 GCF_000735185.1 Notothenia coriiceps | reverse complement strand
GGGGGGGGGGGGGGCAGGAGCTCCAACAAGGCGTGTAGGACAGAGAGTGAATACACATACTATACAGAGACGCTGTATGAGAAACCAATGTGTTTTTGTAACATTGGACAATAAAAATCTATTCTAGTAGACCTCAACAATGGAATTATGATCAGTAGAAATGGCCATGACATGGGACCTTTAAAGGCTTCTGCAACCATCCCCAGTTAATGATCACATTCCAAAATCAAAAACAAATCTTGTGATATTTAATCTGTCTTTATACAGTACTGTATTCTGTATTTGTCTCACTCCACTCTCCTCTCACCCTGAGGTTGTTTCCACCTCATGAGCCTCACCTTCTCTTTGTCCCACGTCACCCTATGCCTACTCTCTCATGCTCTCGCTGTCTCTCCCTCCGCCTTATGTCGCTCAACCTTCAGTTCTTTCTCACACAAAGACAAGGACACTACAGCATGTGTGGAAGTGCTACATGAGTGCTGTAAAACTGTTATAGGCGTACTGTGTAACAGCCAACATCTGTCAGAATGTGCAAATGTCCTCTTGTTAGTAACATGAGTGTCTCTGAGGATGAATATAAAGGAGTCCAAGGGTGAATGTCTTAATGCCGCTTTCAGCCATAATAAACAAATGTATCTCCCTATTAAATGTAAAACTTGTTTTGAGCAATGTCATTTAGAACTTTCTAAAACTGCCATATAATTATTTGGTTATTTAATGGGGGTAAGTAATATCTATGTGTGTGAGTCCCTCACAGGTTGGCTCAGTTCTCTTTAAGACTTTGAATACACTGAATCATGCTAACAACAACAAATGCCTCTGGGTAAACAACAGGCCTTTGATTTAAATGTGGTTATTGTTCGATTGTCATTTTTAGAGTCATGTGTCATCTATTTTACTCTAAATTGATCCATCATTTAAGAAATGAAAATCATGCTGTATAAAAATGATAACAAATCATGAAAAAAGGTTTACTGAGGTAATAAATTAAGTTCAAAGTACTTGTCATTACTGGTGTCATTTTCTGGTTGCTAACATTATAACACACAATCACTGATGTTCCGCTGTAACGGTGGTGGACTCATCAGAACAGAGTGGGCGAGCTGACCAATCAGAGCACAGTGGGCTCATAGGGGAGGGGGGGGGGGGCGGGGCAGGAGCTCCAACAAGCCGTTTAGAGAGTGAATATACATACCATACAGAGATGCTGTATGAGAAACCAATGTGAGTTTGGAACATTGAACAATAAAAATCTATTCTAGTAGACCCCAACAATGGAATTATGATCAGTAGAAATCGCCATGACATGGGACCTTTAACAAAAGAAAATCAGACAAAAAAAAACAGCAATAGTGAGAGAATCATTTTCAATTAAATAACTGTTTAAAAAATTAAACACAGCACAATGATAACAAAAATGTATGTTTAACAAAGTTAAAGTATAAAACATGTTGCACTTTCAAAACATTTATTTTCAGGAATCTAAGAATGGCCGACCTGCCTGCCCCCCCTCCCTCACTACACATGCATAAATGCATCAGTGTGTTCTTTACATTATATGCTGCTATAGTTTCTACTGTGCTATACATGTGTTTGTGACACACACGCAGGTGGACAGTGACCTCAGTAATGCAAAAGATGCCCTCCATCAGCGCAGCGTGTGTACCACGAGACTTCCTGTGGCCCCCACGTATGTCTGTGTGGTGGCATGTGTTGTGTGTGTGTGTGTGAGTGTGTGTATACACAGAGGGTTGCCAGGGGCCCCGAGGTGCTCAGGGTTAATGGATGGAGTCCCATACCTCCCGCTGACAGCAGCTTAATAACCAGAGAAACACACACACCCACACCCACAGGCAGGGGTGGGTGAAGGAGAGACTGTTCACACACTGTCACTTTTTCTTCTTCTATTTCTGACTCCATTACCAGGATTGCACACTTTTTAACAATTCTCCTGAGAGAAGAGCTGGCATGCTCACATGTTCTCTAGTGACATGTACTTTTCACACAGGATATCGCAAACGATACTCCACAAAATGTACAGTAACTGATGGCTGGAGAGACTTTCACCATCCAGATTCTTAAACAATACATTTCAAGGCTTTATTAATTTCCCATTGTGTTTTTAACAATAACAGATATAAGATGTATTTGTCTTATTGTCAGTGCAGCCGTCTTCTTCTATTTTTTCCCATGGAATAGTTATTTGTAAATACTCTTCATAACTTTTGGCACAATTGTTAATGACGGTTTAGAGATAAGTGTCTCGTCGTGTTTGAATAAAGGTTACATTAATTTATTCATATAACCAAATCAAATTGTGGTAATGCATTTACCACAAAAAATCCTCATGACATTGTAAAATAACACATATTGTTTAACCACTTTAAGCTAGTTTCAAGATTCCACATATTTACTTTATTTTGTGGAAGAATAAATTAAACTAAAAGGAAACTCAGAGGTTTTCGACAAGGCCGTTGCAATAGGTAGAAAATAATGTGTGTATCTGCACCCCGAATTCCGATCCACTGCTAATTGTATTGGTTTCTTCCTTGGCTCATATCTCAACTTGCCGCCAATTTTCATGAAAATCAGACAAGTAGTATTTATGGTATCCTGCTGCTTAACAAACAAAGAAACACCAGAACCAGAGCCATTAATGGCTTATATTTATTTTAAAGGGGCCCTATTTTGCTCATTTCCAGGTTAACATTTGTATTTTATGCCACTTCTGTGACAAAAGTAAACAAAGGAGTCCAAACTAGTCGTTTAAGGCAATTGGGGAGTGTTTAACAAATGCATAATAGGGTCAATTCAATCCAACAATCAGTGGCGGCTGGTGGAAAATATTTTTGGTGGGGCTATGGAAATGGTGACAAAACCGTGTGTGTGTGTGTGTGTGTGTGTGTGTGTGTGTGTGTGTGTGTGTGTGTGTGTGTGTGTGTGTGTGTGTGTGTGTGTGTGTGTGTGTGTGTGTGTGTGTGTCAGTCATACTTTCCAACCCTCCCGCATTTCTTCAGATTTCTGACAAAATCAGATT
>NW_011363341.1:0-1872 GCF_000735185.1 Notothenia coriiceps | reverse complement strand
TTGTACGTGGCTAAGGGGCGGGACATCTCTAAGCGGTTGACCAATCACAACAGAGCCGGCCAGCTAACCAATCAGAGCAGCTCTGGTTTCAGACAGAGGGTGAAGAGAGGTGCTGCAGCACAGGCAGTATGAGAAGAATAAAGAGATGTTTGAACATTAAAGCGTGGAGACAGTGAGGGGTTAAGGGGCTAAATATTCACTTTGGTTTCATGCTTTGGTCATATGGTGCCAAGCTTAATGTATGCGATGCAGATTGGGCGCTGATAGCAAACTGTTCACATTAAAAGCATTAAAGCGGAGTCTGATGTGGATATACTGTATGAAGTGGAGTTTATTCTCCTGTTCCCCCAGACTAATTTCTTCATTTCCACCCCCGCCAGCTCAATGATATGAGTCATCTCAGATAGTTTTATCCCTCCCCAGAGCACTAGGCGTTTTATTGGAAATGTGAGAGAGTTCACACTTCCACCTTTTCAGAAATAGTCCCTTTGGAGCGAGTGTGAATCACTTCGAGTCTGTCTCTAACAACTCGTAGCAGCCAGAGGGAAGTGATTGCTCAGGAAGGTGATGAGAAAGACGGAAATAATATTAAGACAGTAAGACGACTGAACGCCAGGTTTGGGAGGGTTTCTTTAAAAAGGAAATATGTTCAAATATCTAGTTACCTGCCTTTCATGAAGCATCTTCAGGCAGTAGCCTATACACCAACACTGAAACACACACAGTTTAAAAAGCAGAAATACAATTTTTACTAACATTTTAAGCCTGCTAATAGTCCCCAATTTCTAGAAGTATAGCAGTAATCTGATTAGTTCAAAGGGAATACACTTATTTGTATCCTGATTACATAAAACCGTTACATGTAATCCAATACTCCCCTCTGGATATCTTCATTTTGATAACACAGAGGAAAGTGGTTTACAAGTGGTCACTATTGATAATCCATGAAGAAGGCCAAATGAATGTTTGCCAGGATGTGAAAAATCCATGCGTTGGTGGATAACGTCCGTTAAAATGGCACCTTGATGATTCATCAGGATGACCTTTCCTCAGTTCAACCACTTATCTTCCTGGAACACGATTCAGAGAACTCAGAGCAGCATTGATCAAGTCCAGACCTATTACTGTAGTGGAAGTAGTGCCCTTTATTAATGAATTACTTTTTAACATTTTAAGGCCACGTTGCACTACACACACTGGAAAAAATACTGCTCCAAAAACAAGGAAATATAGAATAAAAACAAGGTGTTTTCGTTTTAATAAGTGAACAAATAGAACATGTACAAAATGGCTTGGTAAGATTTCTTGAAGTAAAGATGGGATATTGAGATAAATGAGTTTTAGCTGAATTTGAGCTATGTGACAAGAATTAGGGAATTTGTTACAAAAAAAAGACAGAAATGCTTAGATGTTTTCTGAAGGTGATTCTCCTACAAAATAAGATGTTTTTAAGATACTTTGATTCAAAAAGATGCCCTGGCTAAACAAAATACTTATTACAGTGATGCAAACACAGATATGGTGAAAAAAGAGAGAACTATTCGAAGCAGAAAAAAAACAGCGTAATATACCATCTGACAATGACAGACTTTTGTTTTGGGACCCTTTCAAACTCTATTCTTGTTATTTTTAACAACTTTTTTTTGTTACTGTCATATAGTATTTTATACCTGTTAATAATTGAGTCTCTAATGTCTCATTATTAACTATAATGATCATATCAAGGTGTGCCTTAACCTCACTGAGCTGAGGTTATTTGAGCCTCTCAGGAGAGAGCTCTCTTCCACCTGGTTGTAGAAAAGCTCTTTAAATTCGTTAGCATAGCTAGCTAACCAGATGCTAATAACAACAGATCGCCACTGTGCTTACAAC
>NW_011363340.1:0-2154 GCF_000735185.1 Notothenia coriiceps | reverse complement strand
AATTTGGGGTGAAGTGTCTCACGGACACAACTGCTGACTGCAGTGGGGTTTGAACCTGTGACCCCCTGATCCGAACACCAACGCACAACCACACGCCTCCAAATCACAATTGTCCAACTTAATTTTAGACATCGTAAGCATTATTAATGACTGAAAGACACAATTTATAATTGGGCAGGTGAATCAAGAGCAAATGTGTAAACTGTAACCGTACAACTGCTTTATTTGGAATAGTGAATCAATACCATAACGCAATAGGATGAGATAGCCAGCTTAAGGTGTGTTATTATTGCAAGTGGATCTCTTGGATACATGCCGTCACTGGAGGACACTAAAAGTCATTTGTCTGACATGGTCACTTATCCTAATTCACCCTCCATCCCATATTAAAAACTGATTTAATAGCCTATCATATATTATTTAATGAAAGTCTCTTTCGAAACTCACCATTCAAGGAGAGGGAACTTCCGAGGAGAGGACGACGTTTCTGATCATTCAAAGATCTTGTTTTGCTCTATTTATTCTTAATGAAAGGGACTCTTTCTTGCTTTGAAAGGAGAAAGTTAATTTATAACCGAAGGGATTGTTTTTACGTTTAAAATGTTTATAGGAATCGCGCTCAATCGTCGGGTCGTATTTCGATACAATGTTGGTTCATTTGCTTAAACAGCGGTAATAACTATGTGTTTAAAACAAAAATTACAGTAAGAAAACAAAACACAACTTCATTTTGGTGTTTTCCACAAAATGATCATTGATATTTATCTCGTTTTTAACACCAAAGGGGATTTGAACTTTAAGGCCTTTTTTTGTAATTAAAATCCGCAAAACTGCCTAAATACGATCAAATACACGATATTTTAATACAAAGTGAATGTGTTTTAACAGCGTGTATAACCATATCCTGTGTTTAAAACAAACATAGAAGTATATTTGACAACAAAACAACTTATTTCGATTTTACCGCAAAATGATCACCGATTTTTGACTTAAACTCGTTTTTACTTGAAAAAACACTTGAATAATCTACAAACAATGATATGTTCTTCTTAGTTGGTATCAAAGATGTGTTTTAAATCCGAATTTAAAGAGAAACGGTGAGTCATGTTTAATTAAATAAATAATAAACTGGAAGATCTCACGGGAAAAGTTCATTGCGGAAATCAAAATGTCAGGGGGATGCAAATCCTGGCAGGTGGAAAAGCAGCGTTGCCAAATAATGCATCCATCTATTAAGTTCCTTAAAATACACCGTAGGATTAAACTATTCTACAGCTGATATGTTGTACTGTTTTGAGTGGACAGGGTGAGTTTCATTCATGAGACACTCTTCTTGACTGCAATAACAGGGGGATGCAAATCCTGGCAGCTAAAAAACCAGCGTTGCCAAATAATGCGTCCACCTATTCAGTTCCAAAATGTCATTTTTCGTGTAATTCTCAGCAGTGTTGATTTATTATATTTATTTATATATGTTTTGATAACCTGTAGTTTAGTCTAATAAATGATGTGTTACTATAATGTGATGAAAGATGAAGCAGCGGGGTTGTGGTCACTGTTCGAAATGGGGGGGAGCCAGGGGAGCTTGGCTCCCCCGAAGAGGGAGGGAGCTCCCCTGAAGGCCGACTTTGAGATAAATAGGGGGAGCCCAAAACAATCGTGCATATTTGTGTCACACAGATTAGAAATGTTGAGTTTCTGTAAATAAAAGTTCTTGAAATAAATAATAGTTATTCTTAATTACAGTTTCTGAATATTTGTTTTATATTTGTGAATATTTCTGGGTGTTGCCATCTGTACGTGGCGGCGCTGCATTCTTTACGCTACTTACGTTACTATGGTTACGGTGGCGATGCCGGCGCGGTATTTGAAATGTTCATATTGATATTTTTTTAACTCTGGCTTTGTGATAAAAAATATGGCAAAACGAAAACAGCCATGCCTCGCAGCTTTTGGATTCACATGCAAAGAAGCGAAGGAGTCTAAAAATGACAACGTGAACGGAAAACAACTTTTAGTTGGCCGGCTGTAAGCGGCGTTAGGGTCGAGTCTGACAGCTCCTCACCGAGTTGAGTAAAGTTGGAACGATATAGGCTTGTTGCACAAGATGGCGTCTATCAACTTCCGGCGGCTGGGTGTGAGCGCGAGTACTTC
>NW_011363339.1:0-9768 GCF_000735185.1 Notothenia coriiceps | reverse complement strand
TAATAAAAAAGCAAAGTACATGAATAAAAGTTACAGCTCAATTAAAATCAGCGGCAAAGAGAAAAGTCTTCAGCCTGGATTTAAAAGTAGTCAGAGTTGCAGCGGACCTGCAGGTTTCTGGGAGTTTGTTCCAGATGTTTGGAGCATAATAACTGAACTTCTCCATGTTTAGTTCTGACTCTGGGGACAGAAAGCAGACCAGAAGTCCTGAGAGATCTGGATGGTTCATCATTTAGATCAGAAATGTATTTTGGGCCTAAACCATTCAATGTTTTATAAACCAGTAACACTGGGATATCTATAACTCCCCGGTGTTCCCAGAGATCAGTGACCACATGGCCAGGGGCGCCGCTTGCGAACAGGCAAGGCAGTCAACTGCTTGGGGCCCCGGACCAGAAGGGGGCCCCGCACCAGAAGGGGGCCCCCAAAGAAGGTAGATTAAGAAGGTCCACAGCAACGACAACATGAAACACCCTTTCATTTACTGCAACGACATGTCGGCTGTGCGTGGGGATGAAAGCTGGTTCGAGGGGCCCCCAGGGAATGTTTTCCTAGGGCCCCCACAGACTCTAGAACCACCACTGGCTGTATGTATATAACATTCAGTTATTTTGCTGTAACTTTAAGATAATCTGCAGGAACTTTAATCCCCGAGCGTTAAATTTAGCCCGTTTTCTCCGCACACATTCAGATGTTAAAGCGACGCCAACACTTTATTTAACAAACAAGGCTACGGAGATACAGAAGCTTCTACTTCTGCTCATTTTAGGTATCTCTCTTTTCTCTCTTGAAGGTTTAATGGCAATAACATTTAGATTTTTGATATATCTTTAAGAAAACAATTTCAGTCAGGGGTTTGATTTGTTTTACTCATAACTTTCCCAAAGTCTTTCCATTCTGCTCCTTGGAGAAAACAGTAAATGTACTTATATATTTTTTTTATGTTTATGTTTTCTCTTGTAATAATTGCTGACAGTTTTCAGACTTTGAGGAGAAAAAATCTGGTGTAAACTTTAGTTTAAGACTTTAACGAAGCACTATTTTGAGTATTTTCAATTTTGAAACCAAATTAAGTGGAGGACAGTAAATGTACTCATGTCTTCGAAATTACAAGTTTCATTTGGCATTTTTACAAGTATAACTCTTGTAGCTTTTAGTTTACGAGACTTTAACGTATACCATTTTGAGTTTTTAATATTTAACTTGCACATTACCAACGTTTTTCCGATATTTTCTATGGAGACGCTAAACCAAACTAAATGGAGGACAGTAAATCTACTTTTGTACCATTCTTCTTCACAGTTTCACGTTTTATTTTAAGTATAACTCTTGTAGGTTATATGGAAATAAAAGGCACGTACCATATTTATTTTGGTTGCATTTTACAGATAACTTGCGAGGTATTCAGTTCAGTCTTCGGAGGGAAACATGGTGTAAACTTTAGTGGTTGAAACACAATTTGAGGGTCTTTTATTTCCATTTTATACTCAACTACTCTATCTGAAAGTGAATCGGTAGACTCATAGATGTATGATAAGATAAGAAGTACTTTATTGATCCCAATTTGGGACATTTTTGTGTTGCAGCAGCCTAAAAAGACAAGATATATATGTTCCCGGTCAAGATTTAACATGCAAGATTAGTTTAAAAACCATCCTGTTGAAGAAATAATCTCTATAAATAAAGTGTAACACCTATATATTCTGCTCTCTAAGGAGTTAAACTACTAATGTCATTTTAAATATTTAAAATGATCCCTACTTTGTTTACAATAAAATGCTGCTTCCTTGAATATATCAATAATAATTTGATCATTTTGAATCCAGAGTACATTTTGAGGCTTGTTTACTTTTACACGAGTACGTCTTTCGGAGAGGTTTTTTTGCTTAAGTAGTAATACTTTTATTTAAGTAAAGATCTAGATATTTATCCACCACAAGTCTTCTTTTTGTTTGTAATCAAGTCTCCAACAATTAACAGTTTTTTTGAAAACATAGAAGCTTTTTCTCTGGTTTTCCGTTACGTCATGAACCTCAACATGAACTTTTCTTACCGATATCTTTTCTTTTTTTAGATACTCCTTTAAGCCCGGGGGTTTTAAATGTAGATGCCATTGTACCCTCGTGTCTGTACTTCAGTCAGTGTGAAGTGAATGAACTGTTCTGAGGTCATCCCGAGTTAGTTTCACCGTAACGTCTCGGCTTCGTGTTTCTTCGAAGCCTCCGGAGACAATCCCTAACTCCAGTTACTTAAGAACAAAAACCACACCCTATATTTAACCGTGATATTATCCCAGCTCCGAAGCCAACGTGTTGTTATGGCCCCTTGAGTTTGGAGGGTCCTAAAATACCCCGAGAGCCCCGGAGACCCTCCACCTGTTGCTGGTTCACAGATGACGGCCATTTGTTCCCGAGGCAGAAATGTGTTTTGGGATTCTTGCGCCGAGTCTCTTCTTTTAAGACGAGCCCGCTGTCATTTATTTTGTCAACATAATGAAGATGTTGGGAACAGCTGAGGCTCCGGGAATAGATTTTTAATCCATCACGCCATCACTATCCGGACTCTCACAACAGGGGAAGTCAAGTTCATATAGATGGATGTCGTATCAAATAACTAAGTACACTTATTCAGGCACTGTACTTCAGTATCATTTTTAAGATACTTCTATACTTCATTATCTACAGTGCTTCTTTATACTCCACTACTTTTTTGCTGCACTACATTTCTAGTTAATAGTAAATGGTTCCAAATATTTGGTGGTAAAGAAACATTACATTATAAATTGTAAGTGTTTAAAGCAACAACGAAGTACATTAAATAGTTATGGGGTCAGGGTTGAGTTGGCGGTTTGTAAGGTTGGCCTGATTTTGTTGTACTACTGGTTGTTGTGGCAGTAACTTTTTGATGGTATTGCTGCAACATGTAAAGCTAATTGTTGTGTGTGTGTGTGTGTGTGTGTGTGTGTGTGTGTGTGTGTGTGTGTGTGTGTGTGTGTGTGTGTGTGTCAGTAATTTGTACAAAGGAAATTATCTGAGAATGAAACTGAAACAAAGTTGTCATGGTTAAGTCTGAAAGCTGACTTGCTAATTTAGCATGTTATTATGCTATGTGCTAGCGTTTAGCATGTAACATTTATCATGTTACTATGCCTTCATTTAGTGAGTAAATATACTCAAATGTAACATTTAAAGTTACCATGAAACTAACAGCATGTTAGCATAACTGCATTTAGTGAGTGAATGTGTTAAAATTAAGCCTTATAGTTAACTTGTAAACTAACAGCATGTTAGCATTAGCCTCCCATTAGCAAAAAACATGGTAGCAGCTAGGCTAATATTCCTGTGGTCCTCATGAAAAAACCTCACATTATATATCTATTATGAACAAAAACTAACAAACTATACATTACCAATACATTCCTGGTGGTAATACAAATAGCAGAACCCTAAAAACTGTATAGTAAAAATAAGAAAATACAATTGTAAACAATGGTTATCAGTTTTAGAAGTTGTTATGATTCATATCCAGAAATACTTTATAATACTTTTCTGATCCCAGGTTTGTAGGCATTGTACTAACATATCTAACCATAAGCAGAACTATAGTGTACTAATACTATTGGTAAGAATGGGATGTATAGTAATAGTTTAATGCAGAATAGTTTAGAGTAACACTTTGACCTGTTGGTGGCACTACAATAAACAAGTAATTCTCTTTTGAAAGTAATATCCTGGACAATCCATCCCATCATTTCTTGGTGTTATTTGCAGCCCAGTTGTCTGGACCTCCATCTCTGGGTCTATATTTATCCGTTGTGGTGCTTTGAGGCATTAACGCGGCCTCAGTTACAAAGCCCAGAGCAGATAAATGTCCTGGATAAACATGGACGTCCTAAGATAGAAACGAGTTGATCCGAACCTGACATGTGAGACGAGGAGGAGAAACAGGGCTTTAAACGAGAAGTAATAACGTTAATGAATAAATGTAAAGTACTTATGAACAGATGGTGTTTTTGTTTGTCAGCAAAAAACTAAATTGCGTCCAGAGATTTAGTGTGAAATTCGGCTAAAAACACACTTTCATCAAACTGGTTTAATATGATTTACCTGGTAACTTATAGATTCTTAATTTACTGTCCATAGGCTCATGTTCTCAATTATTATAACGTATATTAGTTTATATACTGTAGGAGTAATCAAGCTGATGACACGTAATCAATACTATTAATATTATTATTTATTCTTAATATTATGAATGTACTTATTGTTATTATCATCATTTTTATTATTTGACTATTACTTTTTTCTTTATTCATTATTATTAATATATATCATTAATACAAGTAAAATAATCCTAAATCACAATGTGAGCTTCACTTTGTCCTCTTATTAAAATAAAATTAAGTCTACAGCCTTGTTGGCGTTCCTGAGAGAAAAAACATCCCTCTTTTTAGATTTAAATATTAACAAAACATGTTATTTATATTATGCTTTTCCTGGTGCTCAAACGCGCTTTACAAGCAAGTACCGCATCCAAAAATATAATTATAATCAACCGAAACGCACTTTAGGACTAGAAGTATAGCAAACTCTCATAAAGCACTGTGTGAACTGTGTTTGACAACAAATATAGAGATTTTAAAATGTTGTATGTGTTAGGGAATCATTAGCCCTAGTGTCCTCTTTCACCCTCTGACGCAGATGCTCCAGCCTCGAGCAGCCGTTATCTCCCCTGAGGAGGGGCTGCCCTAGCGAGTTGTTACCAGTTTGTGACCGGGCAGCTCTCGGTCAGAGATAGTTATTGTTGTGGGACACCTGGAACACATCCTTCTCGGGGTGTAGATGACACCGAGCCATAAGCGACAACACATCTGTTTATTCTATCTAATGAAGAATGTTGATTAGCCTTAGCGAAACTAGTTAAAACCTCATACGAGAGGACGGGCTCTTCAGAATTGATTGTGGCGTCTCAACCGTGTGGTCAGACCGTGGCGTGTTAATTAACATTAACATGCTTATTGTAGTTGTAAGTGCACTGTCTTGATGGAGCATATGTTTGGGCTGGACCTGTATTATAGGAAAGGAGTGAGCAGAGAGTAGAGTTGTTGATTCTTGTTCTGTTTTCTGTGACTATCTGCCTCACCCTCTCAGAATTTCAGTTGCACGCGCTACTAAAGAGACGCGCTACCATGGAAACCAAACAATGGTGTAGCTGTATTAAAGTCCGAGTAGAAACAGTCCTGAGTAAATCTGATTTAGTCAGAAATCGGGAGAAATGCGGGAGAAATATGACCCCGGGAGGAAACCGGGAGAGGGCAATGAAATCGGGAGGGTTGACAAGTATGGGTGTGCCGTCAGCAGGGCCTTCTCTGCTGGCCCTCTAACCAATACAATAAAGTGAGTGGAAAATGTTTTTCATTAATATTTAGTTATACGTTTTAATAGTATAATATCCTCAACATTACTAAATGAAGTGAGGTGTTGTTGAGGCTGAACTGGAATTTCCTACATCAAAAAAGTAACTTCACAGTTATTTTAGTTGGCGGGGGCACAACAGATACTGCTAGCCTGTTGTTGAAAGACAACACATTTGATTGGTAATAAGCATTGTTGACAGATTCATCAGCCAATCAGATGTTGTAGTTCAATGACAGCGTCCTGAGCTAAGACTTCTGTCGTCGAACTTCCTTCGTAGCATCGACTTTATTTACAAGTGAGCACGTTACTATTCGGGTCATTTAGAGCGACGTGAGAGTGCACGATGACACAAGTTTAATAATATATGACTTCATTGATCAATGTTGGGACATGTCGTCTGCTTTGAACCCTTATCTAGCTGACTGTGTTGACTGTTGATCAGCTGTTGTGGTTGTTGACCAGCTGTTGTGATTGTTGACCAGCTGTTGTGATTGTTGACCAGCTGTTGTGATTGTTGATCAGCTGTCGTATTGTTGGGAGGCTGTTTGGCATAATGTGCGCATCATCTGATCATGGCTGCGGTGGCTGGAACAGAGACGTGTAAAGTGTGTGTACTGTATGTGCTTTTCAATTGTTGACTGAAGGCCCTGTCTAAAGCCCCATGGTACGCCACTGCATACATGTACATATACAAACATAATAAACATTGAAATACATACACATATCATCACTCATGCACCTACTGACAATGGCGACCTGTTGCACAACCCTCATGGTCAACATTTAAAAGTATATTACATCACATGTGAGTGTTAAGAAGCTCAATGGACATACTGTAGGCAGGAATGAGTGCTTATAGAGGTGCAAACACTGCAGCAAGTTAAACACTATTGTGGCTTCTTTTCTTATTCTCTATCAAGCCACGAGACGCCTTAAACAGACATTTTTAACTTGTTTTCTTTCCTTCACAGTTTGATGAGTTGCTCAAAATAAATTAACAAACTTTTACACATGCAACAAAATAGAGGGGTTTGAGGCTAGAATGGATGATCTGTTTGGTATTTTGAGCACTTCATAGACATGTTTTTTATATATTTGTATATATCTGAGACCTATAATATTTGCCTAAAAACAGTATAATAGGAGACCTTTGTGTTGTTTTCTCCCAGCTGCGTCTCAGCGGGGGCAGAAACCCCTTCGAGGGCCGGGTGGAGGTCCTGATGGAGAGGAACGGGTCCCTGGTCTGGGGCACGGTGTGCAGCGAGGGCTGGGGCACGATGGAGGCCATGGTGGTCTGCAGGACGCTGGGACTCGGGTTCGCCAGCAACGCCTTCCAGGTACCCTCACACATCCTTTACTCAAGTACACACAAACTCGTGTTTAAAAATACTCTGGTGAAAGTAGAAGTACTGACTAAACTTCTTTACTCAAGTAAAAGTAAAGGAGTATGGTCTTTGAAATGTACTTCAGTAAAAAGTACCCATAACTAGCAGCTGTTTTAAAGAGTACCTGACCTCCCTTTATATTAATAGAACAATATGTCATTCCAAGGCACACAGGGGATGGTTTCCATGCTGAACAACGGCAACATGACAACATTTCCATTGGGTCCGCCTCTTCTTAGAGAAGGACCAGGAAATGATGGGATACACGGAGTCGTGGTTCAAATCAATAGCACGCAATGACTCTAAATAATAATGATCACGCCACCAAACACACATTCAAACTAAAGGAACCAGCCTGAAGTATTCAGAAAAATAAGTAGTGGAGTAAAGTACTGATACCAGAAAAATGTACTTAAGTACAGTTACAAAGTATTTGTACTACAACCAATCAGGGGAGGGGATTCATGTTCTCTCCAGATCAATAACACCTCTCAATCACAAGAAATCAGAAGGTAGGTTGACACGTATGAGGAATTTGACTTGATGTCGTGGTGTATACATAAAGGTAAAACTAAAATTAAAAAAACAGATAGAGAACTATTTTAACACAGAAGTCCCAGTTCGAGACATTTTGATTTCACTTCAGGTCAAATTAGTATTTTCTAAATCTCCCAAATCTGGACCATGATCAGTTTCTGTCTAATTACTTTGACTTTAGGAAGTTAATTGGAAATAACTTCATAATTTGTTTTGCACACAAGTCGCCCCAGTCTCATGTGACCCTGATATGAAAAGGTAAAGTTCACCATCTAGTGGTCAAAGTGGAGAATCACCTTTGTTCACAATTATTCATGGTACTTAAAAAATGTAATTTCTGTAATAAAAAACAAGCTTCAAATGGATTGATTTGCATAACAAGGAAGTACATTTTACCTCCTAAATTTATCTGGAGTTACATTGTAATATTTGCAGGACTTTTACGTATGAATGAATTTTGTTCGATTGGTGAATTTGTTAATGAAATACAATTCCTAAAATGTTTTTTTGTAACATCTGATAACAAAATGAACTAGAATAGGTGTTGGAAAGCTCAGAGCCCTACTATATGAAGTTTAAAATGTAAAAATAAATAAATATACATTTCACAGTCGTCGGGAACCCCTATTTCCCATTATTCCTTCAGCACACGAATGCAGCATCTTTCTGTTTCCCAAAGTTAAGAAATATTGTGTTTGTCTTTGACTCCTTGAAGCTTGAAGTCTTCATAATATCAGACGTGTTGGTTTGACCCGGTTCTGTAATATTTCTAAATCTCCCAAATCTCGACCATCAACAGATTCTGAATAATTACTTTGACTTTAGGAAGTTCATTGGAAATAACTTCATTATTTGTTTTGGACTCAAGTCTCATGTGACCCTGATATAAAAAGGTAAGGTCCGTCCTATAGTGGTCGAAGCACAGAATCACCCTACTTCAATTCAAAGTCATTCCATTTGTACTTTTACTTTCATATACAATTCCTAAAATATTTGTTGTAAGACATCTGATAACTAAATAAACTTGAATAGGTGTTGGAAAGCTCAGAGCTCTTCTATATATATAGTTTAAACATTTAAAATAAATATCAATTCCGATCACATTTCACAGTCTGGAACTCGTATTTCCCATTATTCCTTCAGCACATGAATGCAGCATCTTTCTGTAAAAGAAAGTAAATATCAATAATCTGGGATTTCCCAAAATTGTGTCGCCTCAGTGTTTCTCTTTGACTCCTTGATGCTTCCACTTGTGTTCATGATATCAGATGTGTAGGTTTGACCCGGTTCTGTCCCCCCCATATAGTGTTTAAAATATAAAATAAATATCAATTTCAGACTAACTTTAGGTGTCGGTTTGACCCGGTTCTGTAGTATTTCTAAAACTCCCAAATCTCGCACATAAACAGTTTCTGAACAATTACTTTGACTTTAGGAAATGACTTGTTTTGAACACGAGTGGCCCCGGCCTCAGGTGACCCTGGTATAAAAAGGTAAAGTCCGCCCTCTAGTGGTCAAAGCAGGGAATCACCTTTCTTCACAATTATTCATGGAACATTTAAAATGTAATATATTTGTTTAGTTTATTTGTTTACAGTGTCGTGGACAGTCCCGATTGATCACCTGTCACAACAAACACTAAATGGGCCATTAGCTTCAGCCAACATTGCTCATTTCCAGCTGTTGTCCTCAGCCAGATGATAACAGACACCTTTTTAAAATCACAACACATTGCCATATCTGCACTGTAGCTGCTGTGCACATGACAATAAAGCCTTGAAACTTGATGCTTCCACAAGTGTTCATGATACGTGATGGTTTGACCCGGTTCTCTCCCCCCATTTGGTTTTCCCTGATGTTTATTTTATTTTATTTAATGTATTAGTCCCAGATTGAGATCAATAGATTCTTTTTTAATTTGTATTTTCTCCCCCCCACCCCTCAGGAGACGTGGTACTGGCCGGGCGATGTGAGTGCTGACTCTGTGGTGATGAGCGGGGTCCGATGCTCCGGCACTGAGATGTCTCTGAACCACTGCCTGCACCACGGGGCCCACCTCAGCTGCTCCAAGGGGGGGGGCCGCAACGCCGCCGGGGTCTCCTGCTCAGAGAGTAAGATCACTACACTTTATTTTATTTAGTAGTCAACATAATAATATAATACTAAGAACTAAACCGATGATTAATGCCAGGTGTATCGCCAGTGACAGAACCATTTCCCCCTCAGTGTCCTGCACTATACACTGTATATATGTACACACACTATATATAAGTACACAGACTATATATAAGTACACAGACTGTATATAAGTACACACTGTAAACAGTGAATATAAGTAAAAACTGTATGTGCACACACTGTATATAAGTACACAGACTGTATATAAGTACACACACTTCCACTAAAATTCCAGAACCATTTCCCCACCT
>NW_011363338.1:0-6930 GCF_000735185.1 Notothenia coriiceps | reverse complement strand
CCTGAACCCCATAGAGAATATGTGGGGTATTGTGAAGAAGAAGCTGAAAGACACCAGACCCAACAATGCTAATGAGCTAAAGGCCGCTATTGAAGCATCCTGGGCATCCATAACACCTCAGCAATGCCACAGGCTGATTGCCTCCATGCCACGCCGCATTGATGCAGTAATCCGTGCAAAAGGATTCCCAACCAAGTACTGAGTGCATTAATGGACATTTTCAAATGTTTGATTGTGTTTTGCTGTTATAAATCTTTTTTTTTTACTTGGTCTGAGGAACTATTCTAATTTTTTGAGATAGGATTTTTGAGTTTTCTTAAGCTGTATGCCATCAGCAATATTAAAATAATAAAAGGCTTGCAATATTTCAGTTGATTTGTAATGAATCCAGAATGTATGACATTTTTGTTTTTTTAATTGCATTACAGAAAATAAAGAACTTTATCACAATATTCTAATTTTCTGAGACAGTCCTGTAAGTATCATCACTGAGCGATCAGAACTCGCGGCAGGGGAAGCAAAACCAGACAACACACGACGTAGCTTTAGGTAGCGAAAAACTGAGATATGCTCACCTTTTGCTGTTATTCTGATCAAAAGTCGCGTTCAATTGCATTAAAACGAGAAAAACGCAGCTGAAGGTTAATCCACAGGTTAATCCAATGTGTCTGTGTCACTTAGAAAAAATTATTAATAATCTATAATTCAATTTTTATGTCAAAAACTGAGTTTTCATATTAGCTGCTAATGATAGCTACCAGAGTGTATGACAGCTTCCTGTTTTGGGTATTAATTGGGTAATATTATATTATTATTCTATTGGCTCTAACGGTTAAAAAGAGAGGTCAATCATCAAAATCGACCAAGGGATTCCAGAGATATGGAAAATCCACCCAAATGACCCCAGAAGTGTTTTTTTGTTGCTAAATCTCTCTAAAAGGCCACATTTCACTTATTTTGCATCAATCTTGATACAGGGTACTTATGTTATAGTTTGGATCCCTAAAGCTTTTAGTCTACTATCCCATCATTCAAGGGTGGTTTTCACTATAAGTAATTATTTTTTTTTTGGACGGACACAATCATTTACATTTTTGTTATTATGTTCAATCTGAATTTACTCAAGATCAATATTGATTCTGGCTCTTCTACATCCAACTCACAGGTTTATCATTGCTTTGAGAAAAAAGATTATGAATTTTCCTCTTTTAGAAGTGAAGTTATGGTCATTTGTTCTGGGAATGTCATTTTCGAGCCTGAGACCTAAAAAACAGGCTCAGGGCTGGTGTGACTTTTTATGAAGTATCAAACCATCAGACTTTCATTCCCTGTGTCGAACCATCCCCAACCTTAGTGTTATTTATTATAATCATGATGTAGCTCCCCTAACCTTACCATGTTTCTGATCTGACCACTGGCAACCTAACAGCCTGCTCGGTTGGTTACAGAAGTTCAGAAATAAATGAAAAATGATCAATATGTAAGCAATGAAGACATTTGAAATAGAAAGTGTATGTTGTCACTGTCACTTAAAGGCAAAAGAAGCAAGACATTATTTGTCACTCTCTATTTAAAGCCTTATGTCCTTTTGTCAGTAGCAGTGAAAGTGTGTGTGATTTTGGGGGGAGGGGGGGAGAGGTTACAATGGGATTTAGTCATACTTAATTCGCAATTGAGGGTCCCCCTACACCACTTTCTTTACCCGGACACCTTTTTCATACACGAGTGAACCATTCATATTCCATCTGTTCGAGCTCTCACTCTTTGGGGAGGCTGTCAATCTCCGGCACGGAGGTGGGGGGTTGAAGGGAGGGGGGTGCATCAGGCCATTGGAGAGAGAGAGAGATAGAGAGACTGAGGGAGAGGAGTTGTAGAAGTGGAAACAGAGTACAGTGAGTGGAGACAGACAGGGGACACTGAACTCCAGGGACTTTCATCTGCTTCCTGCAGCCGCCACTGAGAGGACGAGCGAGGCAGCAAATTACAAGAGGGAGGGAGGCAGGGAGGGGGCAGTACAAATTAAGTGGTCAAAAAACTGAGATATTGATGGATTTTGGAGTTCCAGAGAAGAGGGGAGCTAAAGAGCAATGGTCATCTCTGTCGCTGAGGGGCGAACAGCTCAGTCTTTTTTTCTTTTTTTTAAAAGGGAGAATGAAATAACACCACCTCGGTGGACTCTTCTCCACTTGTAGAATCATAGTTTCTGCTTTCGTCACAGAGTTTTGATGTATTGATGTTTAAACACATTAGTGTATTATGAGTTCTGATGGCACAGCGTTAGGAGGAGAGGGAGAAGTGGGCGGGCAGGATGGAGAAGGAGGCGGGGTGGGGGGTGCATGCATGGCTTGCAGGCAGCACAGAGGCGACACATCTGCTGCAGTATTACCTCGGGGCTCCGGGGGCCCGGGTGTCAGTGCTGGCTTTCTGCAGCTCCTGGAGCTCAGATGGAGGAACAAAGACACCAAAACAGCCAAACCTCTGCTCTCTTGCCCCCCCTCCCAAAAACCTCCATCCTGATCACTAAACAACACCAATCTATACTCTCAGTATCTCATCCACAAATCAGCCTCTCTTGTTCAAACCTGTGTTGAGAATGTAGTTCAATATATTTAAAAGAGAAACAGGTCAGTATTCAATTTCAGTTACATGTTTGACTGTAAGGGTAAAATAATGTGCAGTGAATTTAAGAGCATTTTAAGAAGTACAATTTAAGAACAAAGTACTGCACCAAATGAAGTCAAGCTAGTATGAGTTTTGATGCAATTAACCATTTTAACATTTCTTTTTTTCACTGTGTATTATTATGTTTTGTTTTAGGTGCTAGTGGAGCCTCGCAGCGGCGAAACTGTGCCGTGCTTACATTAATTGCGCCACGTAAGCGCATAGGTACGCCTCCGCGAGGTGAGGCCCCATGTAGTTTGCGTGATATGCGTGTTGGGAGGGGCGGCCCTGCTTATACCCCTCTATTTCAGCCCTGTTACTAAAGTGCTGATTCTGGGTCAGTAGCTACGGGGCCACGCCCCCTTTGGAGCGCACATGCAGCATAGCAGAGAGAGAGAGAAGCAGATTCCCAGCTAAAGGCTGCCGTGATTAAACGCCCTATTATGTTCCAAACCACGTCAAGCATTATTTCTGAAACAGTATGGAGCTCAAACTTTTATATCCGGCTTCCTTACACATATTCTCTCCAGTACAGCATTAGCAATGCTTGCTAATATAAACACAAACCAAATTACTTACAAAACATGTTGTGCATTGTTTCTGATACAGCAATGTTTCTGATAGGGCCGTTGGTCTAAAGCCAGCCCACATTTTAGGGTTAGAGTTAGGGTTTCGTCATGAATGCAGGAAATCTGAATCAGCTCCGTTGTACCCCTGTTTTTTGGGGTCTGGGTAAGGAGAAAAAGAGAGAGGGTTTTATTTTCTGACACTTTCACACAGGGGGACACATTTGTGTATACAAGACATCAAAACGTGCATTTTGCATGATCGGGGACCTTTAAGGCTTTAATCTCAGATACAGTATATGAGGGCCTTCTGGAAATAAGAGGAATACAGTTGCAGATAAAAATCTTGAAGAATATAGTCATTTCAGTTCTGAGTGCAGTGATTGGACCATAGAAAACATTTTCACTGAACATGTTTTTTTGGTATTTTTAGCTTTCATTTGATCCCACAAACACATGCAACTGATCCCTTGGTCCACTTAATAAGCATGTATTACCCAGTGCTCTGATCCAAGTCTATTGAGCAGCATCTAATCTCCAATGTCATTATGGTCACTTTGTCCAGGGACCGGCCCTCAGTGGCTCAAATCAATAGAGCGTGTTTATTGTCCCCTCTCAGAGGGCCAGACAGCGGGGATTTGTTTTCTAGTGTCTCAAGGGCTAAGACTCTCTGGTACGGCCAAACTGACCCTGAAGCCCCACGGCCCACGACTGGCAAAAGCCTGTTACACTTGAGGTCTTGGACAAGTGCCTTGAGGGACGCCAAGGTCACCGAGCTGCTGCCTCCAGCACTGAGCTCCAGCTGCTGGGAGGGTGTTGTTGTTGTTGCGCCTGCTGCCGCTGTTGTTGTTGTCCGTGTTGTTGTTAAGTGTAGTGGCGTCTCTCCCTCCACCTCTGTCTATATCCCTCCCTAATCCCTCTCTATCCATCTCTGGTCTGCAGGGCATAAAGAAGCCCAATGAATTAATGAAGATGAGCAAGGTAATTAAAGGTGTGGTGATGGCGACACAGATCCTGAGAGGGTTTCAGAGGGACGGGAGGTCCACATGGGGCCTCGGCCTGCCGCTTCCACCATCACCCTCCTCCCTCCCTCCTTTCCTCGCTCCCCCCGGTCCCCAGGTTGCATGGCACACAGACATGGCTTGATTGGCCTGCTGGGCATGGGGAGGAGGAGGGTTGGTAAAGTTGGCACCCAGGGGAGGTGGAGGGGGAGGCAGGATGGAGGGGGGTAGATTGAGCTCAGGCCTCACCTGTGGCCCCAGAGCCCCTCCCTGGATCCCTCCCCTGGTAGCCAGGTCACACTGCGTGGTCCAAACACCCCCTGCCTGGGGAGGAAAGGAGGAAAACAACAGCATGGAGGGAAGGGGGGTGTAGAGGGAAGGATGGAGGGGATAAGGGAGGTAGGGCAAGAACCATAGGGGAACTTCCAGGGATTATGGCCCCACGCTGGCCCACTGGGGCGCAGCCTTGATGGACGTATGACTGGCAAGCACTTGCCCTTTTATAAGATGTGATGCCTGCCGACCACCTCCACACACACAGCAGCAGAAGGTGGAGGCCGGCAGGCTGCAGCTCTCACCGGACACAACACAGGGGCTTATCATATCCACCCACTCTGCTCTTCTACTCACCCATTTAAACATTCACTGAGATACTAAGACAAATGCCACGCTCATTTTAGAGGCCAATCACTATGCAACACCATCATTACATAGGAAAATGTATCAACAAAGAAAAAAAAGGCTTAATCAAATCTCATGGTTAACCAAAAATGTTTGGGAGGTAAAAGGAATGAAAAGAAGAAAATAAAAGTAACATTATTATAGTGCTTTCCCATCATCCATCACTTCAAATAACAGTTTTTACCTGTTGGCCGTGAATCCAAAACCATATCCAAGAAAAATAAACATGTAGTAGGTAATCATTCTCAGTGAGTTTTTGTTCAATATGAGCCAACACGATACAGTTCTCATAAAAAAATCACTTTATATAATTGATCAAGAATGAGTGCTTTCATCATTCTGTATAATTGTATGGAGTTAAAGAGGCAGACTTCTTACACATCTGAAGAGTCCCACCCACATTTAAAATAAAGTACGTACAGCTTTTTACTTTTAATTTGTGGTTCTGTTCTTATTATTTGGCATATCTAACATATTGCTTCATTTTTGTTTGTATCATTGAAATGTGTAAACTAAACTATATGTATGTTGAAGAAGTATTTCAAATACCATGATGAACTGTGTTAATGTTATTTGTGAAGAAGAGGAGGTCGAAGGAGCAGATGGATGTGATGATGAACACCAAGGTGTGGCCTTCAGGTGCTGCTCTGCTGTCTGTAACTCCTGAATCAGTTTAGGTGGAGATGTGTGGCATCACGCCCCAGGAGAGCTCCCCGGACCTCCCCTATGTTTATTTGTTATCAGAGCCAGCACCGGACTAATTAGAGAGGCCTTAACTTTGGTCTTGAGCCATGTTCCGGGCCCAGGGGTGGCAGGACAAGCTCCACTTGCCCCCATTGGGCCTCCCCGTGTCCCAGCCCACGCCAGAACACGTGTCCTCTCAATGGCTTCTGGGAATTTGATGCCGTAAGCGGGCAGGTAGGATGTTTTCTTCAGCCGCTAGTTACCATTGCCCACACACACACATACACACACATACACATACACACACACACACACACACACACACCCATCTGCCAATAACCTCCCCCGGTCCCAAGATGCCATTTGTCGTCAGCGACCCTGAAGTTTATTATGTAAACAAAAAATTGCCCTAATTAACGTGAGGCAAGTGTTGTCTTGGGAGCATGGAGGGGAAACCAGGTGGCCTTTTGTCACTCCTGCCAGCATTATACCAGTCAACTACATATATAATATTACCTGAGAATATAAACAAACAACATACTCTCAAAAACAAATGAACAGTGTCAGCACATTTCCAGAATAGAATTACATGCAGAGTAGGGCTAAGGAGTTACAAGGGATTGATTTTGAAAATAAATATATAAGGCAAAATTGAGAGGAACTGCAGAAGAAGAAAAAAAAACAGACAATAGCTGCGGTCCCAGGGGGGGGAGAAGAATACCCCATTCATCGACTGGGGAGTGCAGAAATGCAATGATTACAGAAGGGTGGGGGCGTAGGAGAACAGGTGTGCTGCGGACTCCCCCCTGGGACCACTCCACCACCCCTGGGTCCTTAGAGGGAGGGAGGAAGGGACAGGGATGGCACGAGGGGATGCAGGGGGGACAGAAGAGAGGGGCAGAGCTTAGCTCATTAGAGAGAGTTTGCTTCTGCTAACTCATCCCCCCCTAGGGATGCCACTAATCATCGCACAGGGAGCGGCAGCCAGATAGAGATGAGCTGGAGACAGAGGGACTTATTTAGCACCATGCCTTCTGTTGACATGAAGACAGAGCATTACCAGCAACCCAAAGCAAGGGCGTAAGTCAGGGGTCGGCTACAGGCGGACCGCTGTCCGGATCCAGACCCAGACGCCAACCTATACGGACCAGGACCTATAATCATTACATTAATAGGGGAATTCAATTTTGACGGGGCGATTCTGTTTTAACCGCTGCCGACAGGGGGCGAAAGAGACGAGTGAGCGATACAGGGAGAGAAACACAGAAGAAGAGACGAGAGCGCGGCAGAGAGAAGCGGAGAGGAAAGTGAGTGAAGAGAATAATTAGCGATACAGG
>NW_011363337.1:5478-9811 GCF_000735185.1 Notothenia coriiceps | reverse complement strand
CGTACGGTAGGTAGTAGTAGTAGTAGTAGTAGTAGTAGTAGTAGTAGTACGTACGTACGTACGTAGTAGGTAGTAGTAGTAGTAGTAGTACGTACGTACGTAGTACGTACGTAGTACGTAGTAGGTAGGTAGGTAGTAGTAGTAGTACGTACGTACGTAGTAGTACGTACGTACGTACGTACGGTAGGTAGGTAGTAGTAGTAGTAGTAGTAGTAGTAGTAGTAGTAGTAGTAGTAGTAGTAGTAGTAGTAGTAGTAGTAGTACGTACGTACGTACGTAGTACGTAGTAGTAGTGTGTGTGTGTGTGTGTGTGTGTGTGTGTGTGTGTGTGTGTGTGTGTGTGTGTGTGTGTGTGTGTGTGTGTGTGGAGGGTGCTCTGACGAGAACCAGGTGTCTTCAATTCTTTTCTTTTCTTTACCTCTCTCATCCCCCCTGACTTTTTTTTTATTTTTTGCAAATGTGAGTCCGCACTGAGCTCCACCACTTCCCCCCCGTCCCTCCTTTCTCACCCATTTCATGTCTCCTCCTTTTCCCTCGCCATCAATGAATCGCTTCTGGTGTTCCGGCAGCAGTAGTTGCGGCCCGTGATGTCGAGGAAGAGAGGTGGGGGAGGAAGGAGGGCGAAAAAGGGGGGGACAATGACAAAAAGGTGCCGTTTCCTCTCAGGAGTGCGGTCCATCGGTCAGCTTAAAAAAGCCAGCTAGAGATTTTGCTTTCTTTCTCTCTGTTTTTTTTTCTACCATAACTCGCTCCTACAAGTATATATAAAGTGAGATTTTTCTAGCAGCGGCCTTCCTTCCCCAAGGGTTCAAAGAGAACATTTGCTGAGAAAAAGGCAGTTTAAGAAATTGGATCGGAGCTTCGATCCCCAGTCCCATTTGTCATAATCTATTTTTCTCTCTAAAATGCACACACACATAATGGCAATCATTGTTTCTCCCCCTCTCTCATATACACACAGGCAGTTACACACATGCACAGAGCTGATGTGAGTTAATGAAGGGTGTAATTAAGGAGCCACAGTGATGACTGGAGATCAGGGGGAACTGATACAGATCTCAGATATACACAAACACTGATGAAAGATAGCTGTTTTTTTTGTGTGCGCACACATGTGCAAAAGCGTGCATTTGGGTTTGATGGCGGGAGTGTTCTGCGGACAGATGTGTGAGATTGCTTTGTGCATTAACAGACGATGAAAGATGCTGGATAATTCAGATAACATATGGCTTCCTGTTAGATTGGCTAGACTCAGTAATTATGGCCCGTATGGAGGGAGTTGGGGAGGTTTTTCAGACGCATGCGATTCTATAGCTCCGGCTGCTTGGCCATTGCTGAATTATGGGAGGTGAATTTTGGTCACTAGGACAGTTATGTCCTGTTTGACCTCCAGCTCTCAACCAGAGTTCACTTTCAGGTCAGGAGTGCAGAGGAGAGTGAGGTGAAGGGGTGGCTATAAGAGAGGAGGAAAAGGTGAAAGAAAAACAATTCAGACGAATTTGTCAGCGCAGTGGGATTTAATTTAATTACATTATGTTCGTGCATCTGCATGACATGTGTGTCTGCGTATCATTTTTGTGTCTGTATGTCCGTCTGTGTGTGTGTGTGTGTTGGTCGTGTGTGCGGGCCAGTAAATCAGTGCCAGGCCTCTCTCTGAGTGCTGTCACCTCCTAAAAGCTTTCCCTTGGTCTGGGCCAGGCCTTCCTCTTTATGTCTGGGGTCAGTGTAGTTCACAGGTCACCAGAGGTCATGCTGAGACAGAGGAGGGGCCAGTTTGGTTGCCTAGCATTACAGAACACCCACTGCTGTAACCGCGGCGGTACAAAGAAACCTATAGAACACCAACTTCCTCTAAGAGTCTTAATAGCACCAGCAGGTCCCTTTATCCGTCTTCTTTGACGTTTACTTCCCTTTTTTTATGTGCTGACGATCTCTCTTCATATGAATCTGCTTCTACATTTTGAATGTATAGATTTTGGGATACCTTTCATTCTCTAAATTGGGGTTTGCACTTTAACATATACACGTTTGTATCCCTGCACTCCAGACACGTAAACACACCTGCAAATCTCATGGTCAGTAATGTACTGTTAAGGACTCCTCTTCCTCATATTTCCTAATTGGTTGCGTTAAGACCTAATTCCCAGATGCCGAGATATTGTATTTATGAGCATCCATACAAATATATTTTTTCCAGCCAAGCTGTTGGATTTTCAGAATCAGTTGAGTGTGACTATTGGAGTATCATTATTGATGTCATTTCAGTTCCTTTCCTTTTGTATTAGCTCTTAGACTGCCACAAATACATTCAAACACTAATGAAAGAGTAAATGTATTGACATTACGGCGGTTTCTGAAATAGTCACACTGAATTGAGGGAAACTGTAAAATCTACTTAATAATAAAGGTTATCGTCTGAGGTCCTCTGAAGAACCATGCTACAAGGCTCCAAGTCTTGTGGGTAAAAAGAAGACGGACAGTAGACATGGTCCACCAGGCCAGATCAGCCGCATGGACATAGTCACGGTTGGTTGACCCAACCATCGAGAAGCTGAGAGACAAGAATGGACAGATACCGGCAAAAGGAGGATGTGTTTGTGTGCTGTGTATCTTCTCTCTGTTGTGGAGACTGAGTAATACACACAACCCCGGGCACCTGAAGGGGTTAGGTTGGGTTTGGTTGCCATGGGAGTGTTTGAAAGCACTTAACACTGGGCAGGCCTTGCTGTGCTGGCAGGTAAATAACACATACATGTACACACACATGAGCAGGGACGGACACTCTTCACAGAGAAGTTCCTGAGGGTGAAAAAGTCGATTGTTGACTCTCACTCTTCAGAAGGGATCGCCATGGTGACCGAGGCCTTTTTAAGAGTTCATAGGTCAGCGAGCAATGCTGCATGACCTCATTACTGCTTCTGGTCAGTGACAATACGGTGTGACTGTGTGTGTGGATGCCTGTTCACATTGGTCTTCAGCTTTCCCAATCAAAAAGCAACAGCCGTAATTGGTTTTAATTGACGTGGGCTGCGATGCAGTATTTCAGAGTTCACTAGGGGCAAGGCACTCAAAAAAAGAGAGCATTAGTTTATAACCCCCACCCACGCTGGCTGAAAAATGCTCATATCTTGGTCCTATAGTGTCCTCTCTTTTCTTAAAGGTCTTTACTCCTTTATTCCCCCACTGTGGACTCACACAAAGTGATGGACACCGAGAGGGGGAGCGGAGAAAGTAGGGAGTAAAGACAAAATGTGCAATGCTTACAAGGCTGCTTGGCAAGTAGTTACCCTGGAAACAGTCGAGAGCCCGTCGGTGCACACAATGAACGCACACATATACACACCACGCACACAATAGCTGCAGAGGCCTAAAGTGTTGCTAATTAGCTAGTCTGCGCTGGTTCTTTGTGAGAGCCATTTTAAAGGAGAGATTAGAGTCAACAGGGAGGAGGAGAGGAATGTAGCTCTTCTCTCTCTTTGCTTTCTTCTTGAGCTCTGGGACAGTGTGTGACGGCCTTTTTTTCCACCTGACAGACAGAATGAATTTTTGTTTTTGTGAGTTTTCCTTAACTAAAAACATTTTTAAAATAAAGTGCATTTGAGATGTAGTAAGGAATCAGTTGGGCCTCTAATTAAGAAAATTGTAAAAGGTCAAATCAGAAAACTCCTGGATGTGTTATATTTGCTTCTCACCCAAATATATTAATATATAAAAACGTAATTGGGAACTTGCTGAAATTAGTCTGTTATAAATGCTGTTCTGAATGAACGCTCATTCAGTGGCAGATTTCCCCAAAAGTAAATCTGTTTTGTATAACAGTTAACACACAGTTTTCATTGCTTTATAATTAGTACTATAAACGGGTTATACCCCGTTTTAACTCTATTATCTTAACCAATTATTACAAGCTACAATAGAGAAAACAAGAAGTGTACAGTAGGTTAAAATAATAATAATTATAATATATATTTTTATGAAAAGTTGCAATGTCAATTTTGTACTTCCAAATAAGTGGTTGAGGTTAATTAAATAAATTGATCATGGGTAGTTTAAATAACAACACTTCTTAATTCTCTTTGTACTTGTCCTAATGGACTCATAACAGTTGTCTAGCTAGCAGAGTAAACCCTTTCTTACATTTTTGAAAGCAAGTGAAAAGATTATGATGGTGAGTCAAAGATAACCAGGTCAGCAACTTTTTTTTTAATAGAAAGGGAATTATTTTTGGCTTTGAGGTATTTTAAATGACAAAATGTGCCTTTTCACATCTGGTTGTATTGACCCTTTTACTAAATCACACAGTCCAGCGCGCGCTCACACACACACACACACA
>NW_011363337.1:0-5451 GCF_000735185.1 Notothenia coriiceps | reverse complement strand
TGTGGTGTGTGTGTTTGTGTGGTTGTGGTGTGTGTGTGTGTGTGTGTTGTGTGTGTGTGGTGTGTGTGGTGGTGCGTATATTTCGGTCGCCTTTCACCCCGTCCTCGTTGTTTCCTGGCCGACGACATGGTATTGAAGATTTGTTCTGTTTTAGAAATTGAAGGGGTTTACCTTCGTCCCACACAAGGTCTTTCCCCTTTACACCCTTCACCACACAGACAGACACGACACAACACACACACACGGACACACACACAACCACACACACACACACACACACCACAAAAAACAAAAACAAACACACAAAAAAAAAAACACACAAACAACACCACAACACGCACACGCACACGCAACCGGGGGCAGCACGCAACCACACACGACAACACACACACACACACACACACACACAACACACACACACACGCACGCGCGCGCGACCATGACACACGTAAATCATTTTCCCAGTGTGTGTGTGTGTGTGTGTGTGTGTGTGTGTGTGTGTGTGTGTGTGTGTGTGTGTGTGTGTGTGTGTGTGTGTGTGTGTGTGTGTGTGTGTGGTAATGGTGGGTTTAAGGGTGGGTCCATCTCCATCTCCACAGCCACAACCAGGTGTAAAAACCCTCTGAACCAAAAACATGAAAGAGAGTTTTATTTCCATCCAAGCGGGCAGGCAGGCTAATACTTTTACAGGCCACTGACTAGGAGTATGTTTTTCTGTTTAACCAATAGGCGTCTGTGTGTGTACATTAGTCTTCATGTGTGTATGCGTGTGCACATGGCAGACAGTCTCTGTTTGTGTATGTATGTGTTTTCCCTCTGTCTCCTGAGCTGAGTCTTGGCAGTGTCTTGCATGTGTTATTAGTTTGATTCTGATTTTTTTTTGGGATATTAATAATAACAGTTAAACGGTTTCCATATGTGAGGCCTGGTTGCCAGGCTAGTGCTATCCCCATCATGGGCTGGTCTCGCTCAGTCTAGCCTCTCAGGAGTGACTCTCGCTGGGCAGGAGAAGCAGTTAAAGCTCTGGAAGTCACACAAACACTTAAATGTTCCCACCTTCCCAAGAGCATGAGCAAACTACTTAACTGTCCCACCTTATACAAGATAAGAGCTAAATATTATAAGGTGCACTGTGTGTTTGTGTGAGTGCGTGTGTGTCAGTGTGTATGTGTGTGTGTGTGTGTGAGTGTTTTCCGTTATGGGCTGGGTCTGTCTGGAGTGAGACCTTTCTCTCTTGCCAAACGAGCTGTGTTGAAAACCGCAGGGAAACTGCATATGTGTATATAATATATGACGTGTATTTGTGTGTGTGCGTGTGTGTGTGGGGAAGGAAACTGCTGTAGAGCTATTTGCCATCAATTAGCCGCCTCAACTGAGATGAGGCCTACAGTACAGAGGGAGCTGCTTTTATATTCTCAGGAAGGGAGTTCCTTTCTCTTTCTGTCCCTGCTCAACTCATCATTATCTTTAATTGTCTCTTTATGCCCTTTTCCCTTCACTTAACACAGAAAAGCTGACAACATCTCCTTAGGAGGAGAGGTAGATTTCTTTCTATGTGTGTGTGTGTGTGTGTTCAAGATGTGTGCGTATGATGATGAATTGTGTAATGATATAGAGCAGCCCTGGGTATTCAGTCAGCTCCTTTTTATGACTGTGCGTATACCCCTGTGAATCAATAGAAACATTAGATGGGTGTAAGGACATAGTTGAAGGGGAGAGGTTTTCTCGTTTCACGAAACAGTTTAGAACTGAAGAGAACCATCTGGAAAACGGCAGGGTCCCCATCGTTTAGAACAGGTCCCTTTTGTGAAAAATAGGATGTGAAAAAAAATCTAAAATAGGCCAGGGTTTTCAAACATTACGGCATATTTTGAAGTTCTTTTGGAGTTTGTGAGTTTTTATTGCGTTGGCTCTTGAATGCGGTCTTTCCTCTATTTAATGGTCAGTCTGGGCCCAGAGAAGCTTGCTTCAGCCGTTTTAAAACCTCAGCTCTCGAACGGTGCCTTTATATTGCGGAAATATTACATTAAATAGCTGAACGGGATTGCGGCTGGCTGGTGTTTCTGAAGGTGTCCCAGATAGTTCCAGCTAAACAGATTGAGGTACTCAGTGCCATTTAAGCACAGTTATATTGGTGGACAAATGGTTTGAAGTCGACGTTGCTTTGAGCGAAAACAAATGGCAGGAAAGCTGTTGAAGGGAGGCCGGAAAGACCTGATTAATACCAGAAAAAGAGAAGGAGTACGTGAGGAAGAGTCAAGGGAAAGGGGCGAAGTCTTGGCCGAGTGTAGTTTATCTGTAACCCACCGTGAAATTGAGCGGCTTTAGCAGGCTTTGGTTCAGGCTGCCCCTTACCCCTGTATGTTTACCCCTGGAAACCCTTGATCTGCCCTAAATATATATGCCACTCCCTGTTCCCTTAAACCATCAACCTATTGTTAAGTTGCATTGTAATTTTCCGTGATATCAGTTTTTAACCAATTACTTTATAACTATTAAACATTTACTCACAACAGTGTTAAAGCTGGCGTTACTTCAAGATCACTTAGTTCTTACTGCAAAAAAGAATAATGCTGCAACCTGCTCCCTGTCCATGCTACTGAGCAATTTATGTTTTTGCCCTAAAATAATTCTGCATATTTCCAGTTAAATTAAACGTCTGGTGGAAAACATTAGCGTCAGTGAAATCAGCTCCTGTAATGTTTGGACGGGATAAAAACTTCCAGACTTTGGCCTTGCTGGTTGCACAGTTAACAACTACAATGTGGTATGAGAGTGTCAATCTTCTGCGCAATTTACAGTAACATGCACCGTAGCTGTCGGTAGTTTTTTCCATTTTAAAATGCAACAAATGTATTAGAATGATCCCTTGAATATTGATGTGATAATCCTAGACACATCTTTACCTTTAACTACCTATCCCGGTCCCACAGCTGCCGTCACGGTAGTCTTTGTCTGACAGTCAAGGGAAGGCGAGGGTCCTGTCATAAGGCCAACAGCTGCATTCACAAGGCTTGGCTTCCATCGGCCTAGACAATCTATTTTAGTCCTCCGTCTAACCCGTATCTGCTCTCAGAAATTACTGTGGCGAATAAGGGTATGGTTAACAGATTTCTCGATCGGAGAGGGGAGGGGGCAGGGCACAAGAAAGACAGAATACTTGGAGAAATGCCAGGCAAACTTTTGTGAGTTATACATTATATGGAGCGGCAGAGTGAAGGCGAGAGACAGATCGGGTGATATAGACGGAGAGAAAGAAAGAGGGGAGTGATCTGGGAAAGCAATCTGGTTTTTGTGGTGACTGACAGTGATGCATTTGATACGTGAGATTCCACCGCGGCTGTAACCAAGCCTTCACTCACATATGCCCCAAAGTCATATAGCAATCCTTCTAACTGTCACCTCTTCAGTGATCCCACTTTGTGTACAGTGTGTACAGTGTGTGGGTGTAAATACTAGGCCAGCTTCTGAACACAGGTGAGCTGCTGGTCCTGTAGTATCATCATCCTTTTTACACATTTACATGCTTTGTAGATTGTGTTACATCTGTTCACTCTTGTTTCATCTTCTCCTCTGATCACGATTCCCTCTGTGTATCCAGAGAAAGAGAAGATAAGAGAGATTTAAAGGCAGAGAGTAGCAAAGACCAAGCAAGAAGGAGGAAGTAAAGTAAGGGAGAGGGGTTTATTGGAGTTTGGTGGTGTTTTTTTGGTGCTTAAGTGAGGAAGTTCAGTGCAAACGGATACAAGGGATCACAGCAGTGTGACCCAGGAGGACGGCAGCATAGACGCAGCTTTAGCTTGGCTTTCAGCTTCAGTGACAGCACTCCTGAAAGAGTGAAAGATAGAAGTAAGTAGGAAAAAAACGAAATCCACTGCTCCTTTCTGAACCTGGTCTCTCCTACTGATCCAAAAATCAGAAAGCGTGCAGGCCTGTAGAGGAGCAGCTGGGTGTGACCAGCCTTTTCTCCACGTCTTCACCCTGTATCTTCCTACACCTCTCGCCATCTCTCACTCTCTCCTGGGTAAAAATAGAGCTTTAGGAATGGAGGAGCAGTGAATTACTAGCCTCTCTTCCCAGGCTGATGAGCTGGTAAGGCGTAGAGGAGATTCTTGTTTGGCGCGGCCGACACTGCCTGAATCACTCGCTTCGTCTAGCCTGGTTAAGCTGACTCGCGGACAGATGCAACTATAAGGCCTCTCACTTGTGCTACTTTCTTTCTTTTTGTACTCCTGTTCTTGGTCTAAGAGCAAAGAAATCTGATACCACCTGCCTCCCCCTTGCCCTTTCCTAACTCCCTCCCCCCCTCCTCCTCCTCCTCCTCCTCCTCCTCCCTCAAGGACAGCCCACTGTCTGCCCCGGGGGCTGTTTATCTACGGGGGGGATGAGGAGGAGAGGGTAGGAGGGGGACCGGTTTGTTTCTTTTTCTGCCGTCAACAATGGACCTCAGTCTGTGCTGACGGACTTCTCCAACATATGGTACCCACCTGTCTCTCTCTCTCTGTTTAGATTTCTTTGCTTATTCCTGCGTTCTCTCACCCAAACACACTGGGCGGATTAGAGGCCAGATTCATCACACACACAGACCTGTTTGCTTTAGCAACCTGAGCCAGGCGCACACTCACACACACACACACACACACACACACACACACACACACACACACACACACACACACACACACACACACACACACACACACACACACACACACACACACACGTGCTGCAAGATCAGCACACACACGTAGCAAAATGAAATTTCTATCCTTTTCTTCTAATGGATCCTCTCACTACCTCAACAACCCTCCCTCCTTTGGAAGAAACCTATGTGTCAGCCATTTTTTGGAATCCTGTTAAGGAGAGAAAGTAGCCTTTAGTGTGTGTTTGTGGCTGTGGGTGTGTGTAGGTGTGTGTGTAGGGGTGTGTGTGTGTGTGTGTGACCCTGATGAATTAAAAAATGCACTGTTATTAAAGGCTGTGTCAGAGGCGATGATTTACAGAGGGGAGCGATGACAAGTCAGAAGAACTCACACACCGAGCTGACACACGCACGCACACACGCACACACGCACGCACGCACGCACGCACGCACACACACACACACACACACACATGTGCACGTACACACACACTCACACTGTGCTCTCAGGCCTCCAAGCTGAGCAGTGACCTCCTCACCCCTCCTTCCCCTTCCTCCTCCTCCTCCCTCCCTCTCTCACTCTAATAAAACCTGTCTGACACCACTGATGTGTGTATATGTGTGTGTGTGTGTGTTTGTGTGTGTGTGTGTGTGTGTGTGTGTGTGTGTGTGTGTGTGTGTGTGCGCTCCGCGGCAGCACAAAGACTCTGTTCGTTGGGCCTCCCTCTTAGGCCTCCTCATATTTCTTTAAAGGTGCAGTGCGCCCCCAAGAATGCCGACAGGGGGAGCGGGGAGTTGGGTTGGGGGAG
>NW_011363336.1:0-5000 GCF_000735185.1 Notothenia coriiceps | reverse complement strand
AAATCTCTCAAATACAACAGTATTAAAAGTGGCAGCAACCCTTTAACACCACAGTATTGATAAACCTCACACTACTCCTGTCTTTACTGCAGGAAGCTCAACGTTACCTCTGCTCTGCTTCAACTTCTGTAACAAACAATGTTAAATATAATGGACTGAGCAGGTGCACTATGACAGCAAATAGGGCTTTGCAAAAATGATTTAATTAGTTTATCAACAGGATAAATATTGAAATAAAATCCCCTTATTCCAGCTTTTACATTTTTAGGATTTATTTAATATTTGTTAAATGTTATATCATCTGACTTTGTAGCATAGGTTTGAGCAAATAAGCATCGTCTTAACCCTTAAATGACATGTTTCCTTATTTTCTGTCCAAATAATCATGAGATTAATCAATAAGGACAATTAGAAGGGGTTGCACTCAGAAAGCACTTGTGAGCATGGCCCTTAGACTCTGTCATAGCTGTATCTTGGGAAATAAAATCTTCCTTGTGTCCATTTTTCTTTTATAAGCTACCTGGAAACGCACAAAGTTTAAAACCGCAAACTGACCCTCAGTGATTCAGATCTCCAACATGGAAAGGAACGCAGCGTTTTAAAAGCAGATCGTCCTTGCCAGAGGTCGCTCCGGCAAACAACTCAAGCACATACTGACCCTGAAGTCAGGAAGAGACAATCACACAGTACTTTGTTTTTGTGTAACGATGCCACATGCTGTGCCAAAATCAAGTGAACGATGCCCTCCATATTGAACCCACTCACACACTCGTGTTTTAGTCCTCGTCAGCAGCTTCAAAACAATCTTGAAAACAAAACCTGTGTGTTTCATCTCACTAGAAATCACATCTATAAAGACAGGTTAAATCAGTGCATCGTCGTGGTGCTGAGGTGGGCTGCAGATTTAGGGTTGCACAATTTTAGCATTCATTTTGACTGAAATTGTAATCATGATATTAGAGATGTTGGATATTATTCTGAGACATGTGATCATGGTGTGGTTTTTAAGAGCATCTGTACCAAATAAAGATATGTTATTGGGTCAGTAGAGTACGCTTTGAAGGCTGGGAAGCGTCTATTGTTAATCCAGTTTATATGTATAAGTCAGCCACCGCACTATCGTCATGGGGACGTTGGTGTTATCTAAACTGGTTTGAAAGAATGATAGACACAACCAGACTATCTCTGCAGCACCACGATCCATAATTCAGAATAATAATTGAAAATGTTTTGCCAGTAACAACTACTTCACCTCCTGCGATTTGGATATTGCACCAATCCACTTTGCGACTTCTAGAAAATTGTGCAGCCCTAGTTGCAGAAATGTTTGTAAAACAGTCCACCACACTTTTATGGTGGCATGCATTTACACTAACACACAAACATGCACAGATACAGTTCACACCTGCACAATATGCATGGGTAACAAATGGGTCAGACCCCCCACTGTGACCAGCCAGTGGGATTTGGTGTCCTATAAAACAGTAAGACTAATCATCAGCGAGGTACACTGAGAGCTGGTGAGGTTGTGAAATCGTAGCTTTCCTTTCTCTTCTTTGATCCGGTATCTTCTGTTCGCTGAAAGCCTCTGTATGGTATTGTCGTTTGCAATGTGACAAAAGAACATGTTTGCTCTGTATATCTCGCTTCCTCCAGCTTCACACTACTCCTCAAAAAGCAGCTTGTGTTTTTTACTTTCTCCTCTTTTTTCTGTGAAGTGATGCCTTTTTATCCGAGCAATAGATTTGCTGCAGTGTTTGAATGAACCCGGACCTCACACACACACCTCGAAAAACTGTATGAACTCAAAATAAATGCACAGACAATCAGAGGGAGAGACATGGAGGCGAGAGGAGGGAGGGGGAGACATTTTGGAAAAGTAACATTTGCCACGTTTACATGCACCCTGTTGTTGGTAGTCTTCTTCATGTGAAGAATGATAAATTCTAATAAATGGTAGCAAAAACAATCAAGATTTACTCACTTTGGTTTCAACTTGACGGATGAATTAAACCAATATATTGTCAGTTACGACAGGCAGGGATAAAGTCTAAAAATGTGGGGAAATCAGGGCTGGTTGCACAAACATGCACGGTAAGAAGAGTCATAACTCTGCTCTTATTCTTGTCTAATGGCCCCTTTTTTAAAACCAAGTACTCCCAGGGACTGAACTCAGGAACTAAATGAGGACCTAATAGTCCCCTCGGTGCATCTTAAGAACCTTGACATGAGAACATTTACTTTGAAAGCATTACAAACTTAGCTTGACACCTATTTTCTTAAAGATACCACACACACACACTCATTTGGTTTAATGTTCGGCTGTAGTGCAGAAACCACATTTTGAGATAAGTCTTAGGAATTTGGCTGCATGACTTTGTATACAAGTCAGCATGTAAAGAGTTTCCCACGAAGCAACATCTATTGCTTGCTTCCCGTCTGAATGAAATCTGTGGTATGTTTTAGGTTTGTGTGTTAAACCATCATGTGTTCTTCAAAGGCTGCTGGACCTTCTACCTCAGGAGCAGGGACTGATGAGTCTCTTAGGTCCTAAAGCTCCTGAGTTTCTGTAAATATGTCTGGGTTCCTGCACAGGTAAAGGGCCACAAATCGCACAAAATAAAAATAAAATCCAACTTGACTTGACTTTATTTGACCACAAAGCGTCCTAAAACTTCCATCAGGAGAAACTGCAGCTTCAGAAAGGAAGCAGATAGAAAAACACAAAGGTTCCACATGAAAAAACATCTCCAGCAACTTGACAACACATGCAGCGTTTAGAGAACATTCAGCAACTTGAGGAGACATGCGCAGCGTTTACTAAAAGCTGCAGAAACCAAACGCTGCAGAAGCTCAACACACAACAGAGACCAGGGGACACTAAAGAGTGATGCACACAGCTGGAGAGACCAGGGGACACTAAAGAGTGACGCACACAGCAGGGAGACCAGGGGACACCAAAGAGTGACGCACACAGCTGGGAGACCAGGGGACACTAATGAGTGACACACACAGCTGGGAGACCAGGGGACACTAAAGAGTAACGCACACAGCTGGGAGACCAGGGGACACTAAAGAGTGATGCACACAGCTGGAGACCAGGGGACACTAAAGAGTGACGCACACAGCTTGGAGACCAGGGGACACTAAAGAGTGACGCACACAGCTGGGAGACCAGGGGACACTAAAGAGTGACGCACACAGCTTGGAGACCAGGGGACACTAAAGAGTGACGCACACAGCTGGGAGACAAGGGGACACTATAAAGTGACGCACACATCTAGGAGACCAGGGGACACTAAAGAGTGACGCACACAGCTTGGAGACCAGGGGACACTAAAGAGTGACGCACACAGCTTGGAGACCAGGGGACACTAAAGAGTGACGCACACAGCTGGGAGACAAGGGGACACTAAAGAGTGACGCACACAGCTGGAGACCAGGGGACACTAAAGAGTGACGCACACAGCTGGGAGACAAGGGGACACTATAAAGTGACGCACACATCTAGGAGACCAGGGGACACTAAAGAGTGACGCACACAGCAGGGATTCTTTCTCTCCAGTAGAAACAAATCAAGATCCGGTAAATATAAGTCAGATTTTAATGACTTCTTTTAGTTCTTATTCGGTCTCCAAAGACTCTTTTTACATAAAACTACCTCTGTTTATTCTCTGTCGAGCTGCGGAGGTTAGCTAATCGTTGGGATATAAACATTAGCGTACGGCTACGGATAAAGATTAACCAAGTTCAAAACCTAAAATTAGACTGTACGGCTTTTTAATAGCAATCACAGCTTCTCGAGTTAAAGCCATTTTATTATTGACCATATAACTCCGTAATATCCTCCGCTGTTAATCTCCAGACAGGTACATATATATATGTATGTATGTATGTATATATATATATATATATATATTTGAAATGCTTTCTTTCCTCATCGTTCCTCTATCTTTTGAGAGTCAAATTGCGTGCGGTGAGGAACAAGCACTTGGGACGTTTAGGGTCGTCCGTGGACATGAGGATTATCGGGACCAAGAAGATTTAAAACAATCTATAATCCTGACCTTAAAGACCTTCACGATAAGATGGTTTCGTGACATTAAAGACATCGAGGTTGACATTTCGTTGCCTCCAATGTCACCCTGTAGCAACCAGCCCTGATTTCTTTTATAGTCTGAGTTCAAAACCTGGCTATTGACCTCAAGGACCTCGCTTACCACATCTTGTCCGGATAAAATACATAGAAATTCCAAGATAAACTTACAAATATGTTACTTTCAATCAAATCGGCCAGATATTACGGCAGTGTTTTCAGTCACCATTTTTCAGCTTGATCTTAATTTAACAACCAAAGTTTACCTCACCATAAACCTAACTTTTTTAAATGTTGAGATTTAAGAAGCTAAAGTACAATAGAGCTGAAAAGTAACTAGTGCAGCTTTAACCCAAAAGACAACAAATCCCGCATCAATAGTGATAATTCATACTACTAGCTAACATCGCAAATGCTTGTATTTTTGTAGGTTGACCTTAAGGACCTCGCTTACGACATCCTGTCCGGATAAAATGCATAGATTTCAAAGATAAACTTTCAATCAAATCGTTCCGCAGTGTTCTTCAGTCTCCATTTTCCAGCTGAATCTTGTAAAGAGCGTCAAATTTACCAACCAAACGTTACCTCACCACAAACCCAACGTTTTTTTAAAGTGACCTCAATGTAGCCTCAACCTGTAAACACCATATCCCAACGTGCATTGCGGCTAAACAATCCAAATCACCGAGCTTAAACCATAGCTGAGGATCTTGGGTAATCAGTTCAGCGGCTGTGTATCTGTTTCCGGTTATGTTATTTTGGAATTCAGTTCCTGACGGACGCCAAAAAAGCCCGAGATTATAAAATTAAACAAATGAATAAAAACAAGGATAATTGTGTGTTATTGGTGAGTAAATAACAGAGTGTTATGTAGAAAGAATAACAAATTAGAAGGAAAAAAATA
>NW_011363335.1:5482-9395 GCF_000735185.1 Notothenia coriiceps | reverse complement strand
TCAGGATGCTCTCTATGGTGCACCTGTAGAAGGTCAGGATCCTCTCTATGGTGCACCTGTAGAAGGTCAGTATGCTCTCTATGGTGCACCTGTAGAACGTCAGAATCCTCTCTATGGTGCACATATAGAACGTCAGGATCATCTCTATGTTGCACCTGTAGAAGACAAACTTTTGGTTTTAGAAAGATAGACACTACCACTCCAGTCTCACAAAAAGAACGTGAAATAGCTACGTTGGTCCACAGGGCAAAACTATGTCCACAAAAAACCCTCTCAAAACGTGACATGGCTACATCATTTGTTCCTATTGATTTCTAATGGCCAGTGCCAAGTGATCGCAAACTTTCCCAGCGTGAAAGTAAAAGACCTGGCGGACACCCAACTTATTTTTTGTGGAAAATCATAAATTGTAGGATAGTTTGGCCATTATAATGCTTTTTGATTACATTTATAGTGTAGTGTACATTCGACTTTCAGAATCTACGTCCAGGGGATGTGTAGGATCTATAGTTTGATAGCTCTGATTATTTAATCGTAAAATACGCCGGTAAAATGTGCCTGTAGAAAACGGCTTATGCCACAATAGGACAGCAACAAGTAGTGAAGAAGTCAGATTAGCTTCGGTTAATATGCTAACATCACCCATTTTATACCAGAGAAACTTTCATAACATTGTTGTGATGCCAAACTGCATCAATTCAGACTGAAACACATTCACTTATGGGGATGGGGGATATTTATCAGCTGCTTGTGTGACAGTCAGACTGTGAACACTTTTCAGCGTCCCTGCCGTGAGTTAACGGTAGACTAAACTCTGCCGCGAGTTAACGGTAGACTAAACTCTGCCGTGAGTTAACGTAGACTAAACTCTGCCGTGAGTTAACGGGAAACTAAACTCCGCTGGACGAGCAGCACTGCAGTGGTCGGTATATCGGGCTCTGAGCGGTGGAAACACAAGTGGTGCTACAGAGAAGAAACAGTTAAGCACCAGAAAAGCACAAGAACGGATCTTGAACTGGAACCGATTTGGTGGAAAGGGGGCATAAGAGAACACACAGTCCACACTGTGTGATAAAGGATTCTAAAGCCCTGAGGATGTGAGGCTGCAGCAGTGTTTGCTCAGCATGCAGGCGTGTTGCTGAGACAAAACAAATCTAGTCAATCTACAGAAGAATCTAAAGACAGAGATCCTTAGAGACCGCTGACGCTCGTATCATCTATACTTAAAGATATGCGAGTTGAGTTGAACTTGAGAAATCCAAACCTGCCTCCACCTTGGTCAGAGCGTGGTTCAACCTTATATAAGACTTTATTCCATACATAGAGTATTAGGTTTGAACTTTTCTCTCAGTGGAAATTAGCATATTTTCAATGAAGAGCCAAAGCAAAATGTTACTATCATACTTTTGGGGCCAAAATATTTTTCAGACCCATCCAAAGAAACTGTCACGATCTGTCTGTGTTGTGTTTTGTCTTGTCTTTTTCTGTCTTTGGTTTCCTGTTTTATTTTGAAAAGTGTTCACCCCCTGTCTTGCCTGTTGCATCCTGTCTGTTTTCCCTCCTACCTGTTTACCCGATTGTGTTCACCTGGTGCGCCTGTGTTTTCTCCTCCCTCCTCACCTGTCTCATGTTTGTTTGATTAGTCCTGTCTGCATTTAGGTTCTGTGTTTTCTGTTAGTCTTGGTGAGTTCCTTGTTTGTCTTTGACTGTGTCTCAGGGTAGAGCAGATCATTGTACCCAAATCAAGAAAATAAGTTGTTTAGGGTAAGGCTGAATCTTCATTTGTATTGAATAAAATATTATTTTCAGTACTCAATAGAAGACAGAAGGACTTAATAATAGCAGAATGAGGCCTGATGGTGTTTCTAGCATGGATCAGGATCATGGATCAGAGTGCTAAATACAGAGCGGACTCCACGCAGCCGCTCCTCTCACACGGAATGGCCTATTCTGCATAACTGCTGATATATATGCTAATAACAAAATAGCACCTAGCAGCAGTGTCAGAGAAAATTGTTTCACAGGTTAGAAGAGAAGCAGAGCAGCAAAGAGTAATCTTTACCTGGATATCATTTTCTTTGACTGGGAGGTGATGAGGAGTGATGATAGGAGATTAGTTGTGACGGATCCCGGTTAGAGCCAACACATTAAAGGGGAACTCTCAGCAGTATGCCGCTCCTGTGAGAAATAATAATATCACACAAATCAGTCACTGGAGGATTGATGGTGTAAAAATATTTTTGGAATCTGACACATTCGCTCTATTTTACTAGATGATTGTTGAAATAACAATGGAGCTTATCAGATTTGTTTTTAATGTTTTCCTCAATCGCTGATGTGTGATTGGTATTAGAGGCATCCAAATTCCATTCATCACTTTCTTCTAACAAATAACAAAGTATAATCCTTATACATTTGATCACACCTATCACGGCAGTCTGAGAAGAAGCAAGTGTTAAAACGTGTCATCATCGGCATCATTTGATCCAGTGGTAAAAGGAAGATATTGATGAAAGCAGCACAACCATGTGCGGTGGGATGCCATTGCTAACCATGCACCAGAGATGGAGTACTCGAGTCGGACTCGAGTGCCGATTTTTGGGACTCGTGACTCGACTCGGACTCGCGCACTGATCGACGCGACTCGGACTTGGACTCGTGAATTCTCGCGCACGATGACTTGGACTCGGACTCAAGAATTATCGCGCTGACTTGGACGCGTGAATGTTCCCCCCCTACAATGACTCGGACTCGACTTGTACATTGACGCTCCGACTTGGACTCGGACTGGAGCAAATTTTTTCTGGAGTCTGATGTCCTCTATTCTGGCATGTGCACCTGTGAGGCAAGTTCACGTACTGGGCCCCGCTATTCCAGTCTAAAGATGTCTAGAGACACACCCCGCATCGTGCTGTATGCTTTCACACAATCTGCTTCCACATTGGAAAACAGCAGTGCAAAATGCTCGTTATGTGGAAAAAATATTGAAGAGAAGGCTCCGTAACACATTACTCTAAGGATCGAGTTCAGACATATAGGCTGTCTTGCACACTATCATCAGATTAACGTGATCTAATCAATAAATAAAGATTCAGCCGATAACACGAAAGCACATGGCTACTTAACATGCAGAATGACCTCATTTTGCATGCTAAGTAGCCATGTGCTTTCTGGGCTAAATCTTTACAAACCGATTTAACCGGTAAAAGTTCCTTCAAAATAAGAGTCTCGATCTTATTACTATCAAAATAAAAGTGCAAAACGAAAACTTTACCATAGGAAAATATTGGCATACAAATATAATCACTTCTCGAAAAGGTAACTCATTTTAAATATAGTTTATTTATATGTAATAATAATAATAATATTAATATTAGTAATAAGCTTTCTATTTGTATAGCACCTATTACAAGAATTGTAGCCAAACTTGCTTCACAGCAGTTCAATAGACAGATTAGTATAACATGACAGGATAAAAGCAATGTAGAGGAGCAGCTACATTTCAACACATATATCCACGAAGATTAATACATGAAGACTTGTGACTCTGACTTGACTTGGACTCTTCTTAGGTGACTCGGACTTGGACTCGGACTCAAACATAGGTAATTATGACTCGGACCCTACTCGGACACTCCTTGGTGACTCGGACTTGGACTCGGACTCAAAGAGTGGCGACTTGAGAGTGACTTGGACTCGTGAATTGGTGACTTCACTACAACACTGCCATGCACACATTAAGTGGGCTTTAGTTACCAGGGGATGTAAGATATAACAAAACATAGACATTTAATATAAATGTAATTTAAAGACAATAGGGGAATTTGGATAACTTTAAAATACAAAACATGCAAAAATGAACATATGCTTTAGGACAGTGGTTCCCAACCTGGGGGGTGCGCCCCCATCGGGG
>NW_011363335.1:0-5442 GCF_000735185.1 Notothenia coriiceps | reverse complement strand
CTGCAATAATACAAAACAACAGGAAAATGTCTGCCTCTTCACAATGATCAATAACAGTGAACGAATGGTTATTAAAGTAAGGTCAAATAAACAGAATCACACTAAGCCTGGTTAGTGTTGCCCGACTCTATATAAGTGTTTTTTACAAGTGTGTGGTTGGCTGGTCGCGTTCTAGTCACTTTGTTCAGCGCTACTGCTTGTTACAACTTGTATTCGCCATGAACTGTTATTGCTCAGGTTAATCTCGCCCCCTCCAATGTAAGCGTGAAATATTTGGTTCTTTGATCTTGCCGGGTTGCCGAATGGGGCCAGAGAATAGAGTGGCGAAGTCACGCCCATCTACTTCCGGTCAATGGGACCTTATTTCGGAAAAATGATGTATTGAAGTCAATGGAGAGAGAAAACGCATCTTTCGATCCCGCTTGAATTGTGCCACGAATTACANCTTACAGGCCTGGCATATGTACTACAGCGTCTCCAGTGCTTTCGAGCGGCATAAGGTCCCATTGACCGGAAGTAGATGGGCGTGACTTCGCCACTCTATAGCCGCTCGAAAGCACTGGAGACGCTGTAGTACATATGCCAGGCCTGTAAGTGGCGCTGTAGTCTGCCACAAAAGCAGACTTCCCGCGCATGATTGCCATGGTTGCCCTTCTGTTTATTCTCCGCTGTGGCTCGTTTTCTCCCTCCCCAAGGCAAGCGTTTGCTCCTGCTGCTGTAATTCAATGCAATCCCTCCCCGTCGAGGCAAGCACTGTAATTATCTCCGGTAGTCCAGCAGCAGATGACAAACCCCCACCTCTCCGCCTCTTCCAAGGAACGAGGGGACCGTGCGGCAGAGTTTCAGTTAGATTTTTTCAGCCGGTCAACATGTCCGTTAAAGTTTAAATCTTCCGGACAAAATTAGAAAAGTGCCGGTCAAAGGTCTTCTTTGTTATTTATTGAGCTTTAAAACAAATGAATAATGACTCTATATAAATATAATCATATAATAATAATAATATATATTCACAACAACATATTTGTCAAATATAGCATGATAGGTCCACTTTAAACCAAAGATCAAATAAAGGAGCGAATGAGCAGTGTGTTGAGAATTAATGAAAAAACAGAGAGGCGTGAAGAGGACACAGAGGCCTGAGCTTAAGCTTTTAGTAACTCACATCTTGAAACAGAGAAAAGAAACAATCCCCTGAGAGATAATACACAGTACTTTTGCTGAAATGGCCTTGAAACGGAGGGCAAATTCTCAAATGATCGATATCAGATCACACAGCCACAGGCGTTTGCCCAGCCATTTTCTCAGCTATGACTGACTATGGCAAAGGAGTCTGCTGGGCCTGGGAATGACTACATTTACCAGTTCTCCAATCATTGAGACGACCTGTGCTCTTCCCACCTTATTGAGCCTGAGTCTGGATCATCTGCTGCGTTTTAGCATATTATCAGTGTTCAGCAGCAATATGGGATGGGGGGTTGAGGGTATAATTGGAGTATGAGAAGCACAAGTTGAGGGTAATTCAATTTCACTCCAGGCCTTTTCTTTATTGGTATTTTTGTTTCCTCGGATGTAAAATGCTGCAGTATATCTGTTCAGTTATTGTGATGATATAAAATGTAGGCAAAGGCAATAAGCATGCAGAGAGGAAAAAGTAATGTTAACGCGGTGTGTTCAATTAAAAACAATAGGTAAACCTCTCTATTATATTATATTATATGTAACCAAAAGGCTTTTGTAAGATATTAAAGTCATGACATGTGGAGAATACCATGAACGCATCTGCATAATGAAGGGCAGAGGTTGAAATTGTCTGTTTATTTCCTTCCTGATGTTCTATGGAAAGCCAGCCATGCAGTAATCTGCCCTTGGAAGCATCCTTAAGGGGAACATGTTGCCAGAGAGTGGTGCAGTGATTACATATTTTTGTAGGGGGAGCCAGAAGATAGCATTGAAAGGGATTTGTCCATTGGATTTTGGTATTTTGTATGAAATAAGCTCCGTCAAAAACACACGTTTATGATGTTTATGTTTTACACATCACCCATTTTATGATTTTGAAGCGAAAATGCAATCACGGAAAGTAAAAATCTTACTTTAGGCTATAAAATGGCTACTTCACCCTCGCTAGGCTGAGGGCATTTAGACACTTGTTAGCAAACGATATACAGAATAGGATTCTAAAAAAAAACAACGCTAAGTTCAAGATGACGATTGAACCAAAATTTGTAAAATGTTAACTCATTCCCAAGTTTTAACTAATTCCTGCACCTTACTATATCCTGATAAATGTAACCCAATGTTCTAAGAAATACATACAGTAGAATTAGGTAGGAGAATACAAATGACCTTTTATAAGGTACAATCCCATAGGGATATTTTAAATAATTTCATAAATCCTCACTATCTCCTTTAATATAATTATTATAGTCTTATATTATAGTCTCTAATGGATGTCTTTATTCTAATCTAATCCATCCATCTGGCCAAAACACACTGAATCTATGTGGAGGGGTAAGCTCCATAATGAGAATTTAGTATATCCTTTTTTGCAATTTAGATGAAATGTGCTCATGTGCATACACAATGATCTTGTCTTTTAGACACATCCTGTCTAGAGGTGAGTTGGGATTGTAGAACGTGCTAAAGGTCATTCAGTTATCTGATTAACAACACACATATCAAAGAAACAGGCATCAAAGCATCCAGCAGCATCTCAAACTGAAATGACAGTTTGCATTGACAAAGCTTTCAATTGTAAAAATGTGTATATTAAAAGTGTTTGCAAAGAGAGTTAATGTACTGTGGTTGCAGAACAGTCAAACCACGAGTGAGAATGACAGCATGAAAATGTTTTTTTAAGTGGTTTATGTTTCTTTAAAGGCAAATGAAGAATCACTTTCAATTTCAATCAATTTCCAATGTTCAACCAACATCCTGATGGACCAAAAGAAAATCAGTGTCCTGTCGGCTGCTAATGGGTTAATGACTTGTGATCTATCTGTCTACCTATAGTCCCTTGGTCTCCTGCAGCTTCCTCTCCTACTGACAACAAGTGCACTTAGCTTCCACCCTTAAAGGCTCACGGGAATTATTACTCTCACTCTCTGTACCTCCCCCCCACCCCACCACCACCACCTACCTCTCCCTAGAAGTAGTCCCAGGGTACCCATTCTCCTCCTTAGCCTTGACCGCTGGCACGTTGCCGGATACAACTCTTACTTGCAGTTGGTTTCCTTTGAGCAGATGTGACAGCCTCCTGTCTGCCGTGTCCACTCTCTGCATCCTCACATCCTCATTTTGCCTCATCACAGTTGTGTTTTGCCTAACCTCACCTTTCCATCTGTGTGTGAACGGAATTCAGCACACTCGGCAAATATACCGCCTTCATGTGAGCACAGAGATGTGAGCCTAAGTGCATTTGAATGTCTTTCTGGTGGGCTGGAACATAATGAATCCCAATGAAAGGCCTCCACCTTAAAGCTGTCTGGTTTTATGAATATGATGATTTGCCTTCGGTATTTTGCTTACAATTCTGCATATGAATTCCTCTCCTACTCCTCCCAGCTCATGCTTTTCATCTTCACAGTTCAGTTATCATGTAAAATGGCACTTATTATCTGCACACCACCACATTCTAAGGTGAGGAAAGGATTCAACATAACATACATAATGAAATTAAGGGTGTTAATTGCAGTTCCGCTGCTGATCAACACTATTTATTTGTGCTCCAAATAGCTTCCTTTTACACAATCCTGCCTTGCAATTAATACTTTTTTTTTTGGCAAAGATATACTGGCTCCCATACGGAAAAATAAATTGGCTTAATTATCATCGCTAGCTCCTGTCTTTGTATATACACAAACATATTTACAGAGTTTTATTTACTAAGAAATCAGCAGCCTCAACAGGTATCATTTTTGATGAAGTTTGGAAAAAATAGGTATTGATATCATATTACACATATGAAGATACATTGTAAATAATCTAGTGCACCTAATTGTTATTGTCCTTTTGGTCTGTTTTGTCAGTTATAATAACAAACTTTCTCTCCATATTCCGGCTTTTAAGAGTATCCCAGCTAGCGGCGAACGTTCGCACAACTGTGGCTAACGTTACCTATTGGTTCTAACAAGGTTTTAAAGAAACGTTGTCGCTGATGTTCAAAGAACCTTTTTAGGATGTTTATTTGTTCAAATAGTGTTCCGATAAGGTTTAACGTTAACTAAGACATAACGTTTTAACTGCAACATTCAGAGGATGTTATGAGGATGTTATTAAGGCCTGAGATGACAGAAAGTTTTTTATAAAACGCTCCTTTAATGTGATATGTTAATAAAGGTGGAAAGTATTGCCTGCAACATTCTAAGGATGTGTTTTGGACGTTGTTGGGTAACACATTAAAGATGTTCTTTATAAAACGTTCCCTCAATGTTACATGATAACAAATGAAGAACATTTTCAAAGCAACATTCTGAAATTGTTTTCAGGATGTTATTGAGGCCTGAGATGAGAGAAAGGGTTGTATAAAATGTTCCCTCAATGTTAAATGATAACAAATGAAGAACATTCTCCACGAAACATTCTGAAAATGTTTTCAGGATGTTATTGAGGCCTGAGATGACAGAAAGTGTTTTATAAAATGTTCCTTTCATGTGATATGTTAACAAAGGTGGAACGTTTTGTCTGCAACATTCTAAGGACGTGTTTTGGACGTTGTTGGGTATCACATTAAAGATGTTCTTTATAAAACGTTCCCTCAATGTTACATGATAACAAATGAAGAACATTTTCAAAGCAACATTCTGAAAATGTTTTCAGGATGTTATTGAGGCCTGAGATGACAGAAAGGGTTGTATAAAATGTTCCCTCAATGTTACATGATAACAAATGAAGAACATTCTCCAAGAAACATTCTGAAAATGTTTTCAGGATGTTATTCTTTTTTTATAAAACGTTGCTGTTATGGCAAATATTAACACGGTCATGGTCAACGTCAGATTTATTTCTAGAGCGCTTTAAAAAACAAACTTGTTTGAAAAGGATGTTTTAAAAAAAATCTGATGTCACCATATCTTCCTTTTGAAAAAAACAAACAAGAACGTAATTCATGATAAGCTGGAAGCAGATATTGCATGTTTGTGGTGGAATGTGTGAGTTCCCAGCTAGAAATGTTTGTTACCATTCGTTGTTCTAGGAATGTTTTCAGCAGGACGTTTTATTTTGGTTCCCAGAATTTTCTTCTGAAAGGTAGGATAACGTTCTTTAAAAACATTCTTGAAATGTTTGGTGATAACCTTCTTAAGATGTTTTTGATAACATTATTAGAACATTATGCCCTACTGTTCTTAAAACGTTTTCAGCGGGGCGTTTTATTTTGGTTCCCAGAATGTTCTTCTGAAAGGTAGGATAACTTTCTCTAAAAACATTCTTAACATTTCTGGT
>NW_011363334.1:0-4140 GCF_000735185.1 Notothenia coriiceps | reverse complement strand
GATAAAACACCAATAAACATCTGTGTGTATAAATGAATAAATACATGTGTGAGTACATATAAGTGTGTGTTTATATATATATATGTTTATAAATGAATAAATGTGACAGTGGCCTATGCAACAGAGAGATTTTTATTTTTCATCAGGATATTGGAAGAATAGGAGGGATTGAGGTCAATCACTGGCACTTTTGTATTTTATTTTAAATGGTACACTTTATGTTGAACTATTTATTATGTTGTTGGTGCAACTGGCACTTTATGTTGAACTGTTTATTTTTTTGGCCAAGGTTATTGAGAGAGTTGGACTGAAATTGATTAGATTTTTTAAATCAACTGTTGGTAAATCAACAAAGTCTGTTATGGCCTCTGAAGCAACAGAGAGATGTTTTCTAATAGTCAGGGTTTCCAATGTTCTGAGTATACTTGAAAGTATTGTGTTTTACTTTTTAAAAAAAAGTGTTATAGTTTACAGAAGGTCTACCTACCTATAGGCTACCTGAATCTCTGAAATGTACTATATTCCTAAATATGCTATTGATACACTTTATGGCAAAAATTGCACTTTTCTGTTGGTCTTGGTTAAGTACCACCTTGAAAAAAATAAACAATGTTTTTTTGCTTAAGCTTATGTATTCAGTCATTATTCAATGGTATACTAAAATCCATGTGAAAAAAATTGCTTCTCACTGTTCTCAGGTCAAATATTTATATGTGATTAAAAATGCGATTAATTTCGATTAATTAATTACAAAGCCTCTAATTAATTAGATACATTTTTTTAATCGAGTCCCGGCCCTAGTACTAAAGGACAGTCTGCACTACATCAGATGAACAAATATTGACTTTTTCTTTTTGTTTTTTACTTGATCAAGAGCAAACATTCTGCTCAAATTCTGTGCAACAAAACACACAATACTACAAAAGTAGTTTCATTATTTAATTTCTTTGTTAATCACTGTTGAAAGAGACAGAGAAACTGACATTGAGAGAGCTTGAAAAAAAAGAAAGGTGAAGCTGTACTCCAAAAATAATCCTAAAAGCATACAATGGTATTTCCTTTTCACTTTAAAGGTTGTAAATATCCATAAGTACTTCATCTTTGAGATATGCTTGCTTGTGATTCTTGGGCAGGCAGTTAATTAACTGCTGCAGCCGGAAAGATATGTGATAAATCTGCAGCCTCCAAATTAAAGAGCCGCACAGCTCAGAGCCCTTACTCACAATGACCCTCTGTTTGTATCATTAATCATGTTCAACATCAAACTGGTCAGTTACAGACTCTGACGTGGAGACACACTTGACCAGTATTTGGTTTCCATTTGTAGCCTCTCTGCTATATTTATCCATTTTCTGAAATGAACCTCCTGATGCTGCCAGCTTCCCATCCATCAGTAGGTGGAAGGTGATAGCTGGAAACTTGAGAAAGATAACAATGCGTTGCACCGGTGTTCAACTCACGAGCGATATGTGGTGAAATTTGCCAGATATGTCACTCAGACTAGGATAGGTACCAATTTAAATTAGCTAAAACGCTATTAAAACATTTGCCAACGAATGAGGCTGGTGAGCCAAAGGAATCTCTCTTTGAAAGCCAAGCTGTTTCTTTCTGTGGCCTAGAAAATGAACATTCTGTTTCAGATGATTTTGTGTTTGTTTGAAGTGGGCAAGGATTTGACTCTATGCAGTGGAAAGGTCCAAGGTTTTGAAAAATCTTACTTCAGAAGGCTTTGATGACTTGAGGCAAGTACGGGGACGGGTGGCGCAGATTTCCCCTTGGCGTTGGGGAGCTCCAGTTTGAAACCCGCTCCCGCCGCCACTGCGTCAGGCCGTTGTGTCCTTGGGCAAGACACTTCACCTGAGGGTATTGTCCACAGTACATGACCATTACATGTATGTATGATCTGTATGTGTAATGTGTATTTGTAAAGCGCTTTGAGAGTCATTGATAAAGCGCTATAATAAATATAAGGATTATTATTATTAATACCAGGTCAGGTGTACATCAGAGTTTGGAGAAAAAAATTCCCAGTGTAAAGTTGCATTAAATAACTGTTTCTTGTGTTTGAAATACTGCAAATGTTGCTTATGCAAGAAAACAATCTTTACAGTATTTCATCTGACAACAAAATAGGAAGATGGAAGATGACATTCGAACCAACGCGTGCAGAGCAAATGGATCAGCGCACTCAACTAATATTTTACACATTCCCAGTACACCTCTGACCCAGGGCACCATTTAAGAGTTTCAAATGCAGGAGGAAATGTGAGATTTGGACTCATTGACTTCAAAAGTGCCGAGCAATTTGCAAGGGATGAAGCCAATGGAACTGAACACAAGGCCTATCTTTCAATAATGAAGGGAAGCATCTTCGAAAAACACATCATTCAAGTCAGAGTTGAACCAGTGACCTAAGGATTACTGCCAATTTCAACCTACAATTTCAATTTGTTCAGCCGCTGGATAAACACAGAGCAGCGTGATTAATTTCCCCAGTAAAATAAAGGATTATTATTGCCCGTTTTTGCAAATATCTTTACAGGGCTTTAATCTTGTTTTTAATCTGAAAACGTAATCCCAAGCGTCCTCCAAAGGAATATGCATTCTTGCTGCATTGAGGCACAATCGAATCATATGTACGGTTCTCTACACTGCAAACAAAGCCTTGAACTAAATGGTGGGAATCCAAATGAATTAATCCTGAGTCTAATAACCATCAAAGTCACTCCAATAGTGCTCCTAAATTATGCTTTCATCCTCCTTTAACAAAATTCAACAAAATTCATTCAGTTTGTGACAGGAGCTGTGGCATTTTTTAGACTTTTAAACTTTAATTACCGCTGTTGCGCCCCCCCCCCCCCCCCCCCTTGTGTGTGTGTGGGGGGGGGGAGGGTGAGCAACTTCCAACAGGAGTCATTTGGGGGGGCTCTTGGGAAAAAAGGTTGGGTACCCCTGCCTTAAGGGTTTAGGGTTAGCCCCGGAAAAAATTAAGAGACCACTCCAAATTGTTCTTAAATCTCAATCTCTACATGTATGGCAGCCATTCCATTCCAATGGCTGTTGAATTCCAACACAGAGAAATGTTGTCAGTAGTTTATAGAATCAAATAAAAAAAAATTCATTTTACTCAGACACATAACTATAACAAGTAAAACCAGAGAAACAGATTATGCTGCAGTGGTCTCTTAATTTGTTCCAGAAATGGTAGTTCCTGCTCAAAAGACAGTCTGTAGCCTGAATGTGCACATCATCCAGGCATCTAAACACTTGCATTCGGCATTCAGCTCTTTTTTGTCTCCATTTGGAGTGATCTTGCACAATATTTGATTGTTATGGGATTCAACCAAATTCAACGTTTGACTTCTCTTGACTGCTGTTAAATGTCTGGGCTCATGTGTAGACCAAAGAAGCATGGGTTGTTTGTCGTCTTGGCCCTTTGAACCCAGCAAGTTTAACTTTGTGATGTACTTTTTAACAAAAGGCAAATTCAATTACATTCATCCTTGTGCACTGAATTGGACAAATAATAATAATTGAGCTGAATAAAAGGCCACTGGTTTAGTTTTACAAGCATGAGCAATCACCAATAAAACGCCTCTGATTTGAAACAATTGTTTGCCTATTATGCATCTAATAGGATGCACACAGCACAGGGTTCAGAACTCATTCACTTATTTAAATGTCATTCTTGTTTATTTACCCATAAACCACCCAACTGACATTCTAATTCCCTGTCTCCTAACTAGTCCTGGCTGTCTCATTCTAAAAGACTATAGTGACTCTTCATCCCAGTGTATAAACATAATATCTGAATCCAAGCCATGAACATAGACATAAAAACAAACAAACACTTCTCAGCAGCGCCACACTCCAGGAACAATCGGCTCTAATGATTTATGATGTGATTGGATTTCTCTTCATGGCCCCTGGGCTGAGTATCCAATTCCGCTGATTTGGTTTCCAATGAAGACCCTGTAACGGGGGGTTGCGTATTGTAACCAGTTATATAAGCACAGGCGTAGCCCTCTACTGGACTCTACTACTCTCTATCATGCTATGCGGGCATTCATCTACTGAGTTGCATAAACGTAGCCGGCCAATCGGGGCGAGCCTACCTAAATGGCCCACAGTATATAAGGC
>NW_011363333.1:0-1563 GCF_000735185.1 Notothenia coriiceps | reverse complement strand
TCAAAGCTAAATCTGGCACTGTTACGCTTGATACATTTGAATGTTTTAAGTGTTCATTACTGTGCATTGTCCCTACCAAATAAACAATTAAATAATAAATAAATAAAAGCTAATTGGTATTTCTACTAACTACAATTACACTACATTAATCTGGCAGATATTGTGACTCTTTGTTTTTTTTTAAATAAAGATTTGTAATTTCTAACTTTTCTTTATTTAAAACAAAAATATCTCAAATATATATAAGAACTGATATAATATTTTTGAATGTTTAATAATAAAAAGTCAGATTTGAATGCATTACCTCTCTTTGACCTAAAGGGGACGTGAGGTGTGTGTGAAAACAACCTGCAGATATGCCTTGGTGCTTTGAGTTGAGATTGCAGCAGATTACAGTGACTGATAAACGAGAACAGATGTAAGCATTAATTTAAGGAATACAATTATTACAATGGGTTACATGGTTAACCCTTGGTTGTGGAGCCTGATGGCTACAAGCACAGAAGATTGTGTAAGCCACCCAGTGCTTTTCACCTTAACACCCCTGATGTAAATAGAGACTGCTGTACCATAACTCATCTGTTTTCATTTCATCACTTGTTTCTATTTGTTCCTGTGACTGATATGATGTGTGTACCTTGGCAGACCACAGCCAGGGTCAGGACCCCGCAGTTCTCCATGCACTGACTGTGGGCGCTCTCGAAGGAGATGCGGCTGCAGATCCCCACGTTGTCTTCTTCCTCTGGCGCCTCCTCGTCGGTGACCGCTGTGCGGCGAGCGTTATCGGCTGCGTGCCTCTTCAGGACGTTCCCCGCTCCGATCATCATACGAGTCGCCTGGAGAGAGGAGAGACGTCAAGAGAAACAGATAACTCATTCCTTCAACTTTGCTTCCCTTTTGCAAAGTGTTCACAACAAGTAAAAGACATGGCAGGGATTTTCAAAATGTCATTTTTCACCACAGACAAAGGAAGGACTCATTGAGAAAATACTATCAATAGCAAAGGTGGAGATCATTTTGAAGTATTAACGATGATTTTTATTGACTTATATGCTGTTTTCTTTTTTGATTTAACGATGGATTGATTGTTTGGTTTTTAAAATCAGTGCAATTACTTAAAATGCTGTGACACCCCCACCGTGTTTGTCTAGTTCATCCAACCACCTCAACATTATTAAAAAAATTACAATTGATTAAAAACAACATTTTCTCAGGAAAAGCTGAATTGTTTGCACAATGAGTGAAACGTACGTTATTCACTTGTACTTGTGATATTCAGACTTTTAATGTACTGTATATTAGAAAATAGTATGCATGTTGTTAAGTTTCATTCAACTTTATAAACTTTATGTAGTTTCATCATGAGTTGAGAGGTCCTTTTGTTGGTCTGCATAACCTTGTGGGCTGGCTTCAGGAACTATTCATGTATAATGTGTTAGAAATGGGCTAAGAACCCAGAATTGGAATTTGTAAATTGATATTGGAACCTGTGTTTATATGTGTGTGTGTGTGTGTGTGTGTGTGTGTGTGTGTGTGTGTGTGTGTGTGTGTGTGTGTGTGTGT
>NW_011363332.1:0-1204 GCF_000735185.1 Notothenia coriiceps | reverse complement strand
TAAATACATTGTAATTACATAGTGATTATAAAATGTACATTTTCAGAAAGCAATTTAGTCCCTTTCTCAACATTATATTTTAGTTAATGGAAAAAGTATTTGGATAATAATGAAATTATGGCAAACTATTTGTTTCTCTATAAAATCTGCAAGAGTTGCACTTTCTTTTCTAAATAAAATCTAACAACAAAGATATCTGGTCAAACTTTCAAACAATACTATTTGGCCCTCATTTGTTAGAAAGGAATCACACAAAAGGTTTTGGTAACTTGTGAAAATATTTTGTTTATTTTCATAAAACATGAAAATGACAGGGTGGACAATGACATGACAGGGTGGACCTTGGGCATGACAGGGTGGACACATTGTGAAATGTCATTGAATGGTCTCATAAATGCAATAAATCTAAAGGAAATGATGTAAAAGAAAATGTCAGAGGTCCTTTTCCCATGTAGGGGGAAATGACCAGTTGAACAGACTGGTTTTGATCCACTCTACCTGCATGCGGCCACTGAATAAAGAACATTAATGTGGCCTTCTTGTGTTAAATTCTGTACATCATTCTGCACAGTGAAAGTCAAACATTCAACTGTAGAACAAGAAGAACAATTTTTTAAAGTGGAGAACAGTTGATTTTAAAAAAAAGAAGCATGTTACAGAGAGATCACTTAGACGCGTCTCCAAAACAGTCTCTCCCTTTCTGCAGAGACATGGCTCATTTCTGTAGTTGCTCTTCCACATACTTCCAAGCAGACGCTTCAATCTGTACTGAGCGCTTGTTCAGAGCCTGTGGTTCTGTTATTAGGCAAAGTATATGCCAGTCATAGTACCAACATATGTCCTCCCGGGGACTTGGCCAATGGAACTTGTTTATGCCATTGCGGTGCATACACTTAACTTTCACACTGTGCCCTTCTGCATCCATGATGAAACCTGGGTATGCTTCATTGTCGTAATTAACGACGCACCACTCTCCAATGTGCTTCACCTCAATCATTGCTGGTCTCCTAGGGTTATCTGGTGCCTTTCCACTTGCTGGGGACTCATCAGATGAAACAGGAACATCAGCTAGAGTGACCTCTTGAAGGTTAAAGCAGGGGCAGTCCAAAACACCTTCCTCCCTTTTACACAGGCATGAAATGTCTCGGTATTTCATCTGGCCGGGTGTCAGACTGATAGCTTGGTGGATTCTTAGAGTGCCTTT
>NW_011363331.1:0-2687 GCF_000735185.1 Notothenia coriiceps | reverse complement strand
AAGGAAATAAGAAGTGAAGAAAGAGCAAAAGAAAGGAGAATCTGAAGTTTCGTGTTTTTCTGTTTAAAAGTGACTGAAACAATGAGTAGGTTATTATAAAAGTCTGACTATGCTCTCAGCTTTCAGAGCGGGAAGAAACGTCCCCGAACTCTTCCATCAGGAGAAAGGTGCTGCAGCTTCAGAAAGGAAACAAAAACCCAAATGTTCCACATGAAGAAACTTCTCCAGCAGCTTGAGGAGACATGTGCAGCCTTTACTGAAAGCTGCAGAAACCAAACGCTGCAAGAAGCTCGCACACAGCTAGGAGACCAGGGGACACTAAAGAGTGACGCACACAGCTGGGAGACCAGGGGACACTAAAGAGTGACGCACACAGCTGGGAGACCAGGGGACACTAAAGAGTGACGCACACAGCTGGGAGACCAGGGGACACTAAAGAGTGACGCACACAGCTGGGAGACCAGGGGACACTAAAGAGTGACGCACACAGCTGGGAGACCAGGGGACACTAAAGAGTGACGCACACAGCTGGGAGACCAGGGGACACTAAAGAGTGACGCACACAGCTGGGAGACCAGGGGACACTAAAGAGTGACGCACACAGCTAGGAGACCAGGGGACACTAAAGAGTGACGCACACAGCTAGGAGACCAGGGGACACTAAAGAGTGACGCACACAGCTAGGAGACCAGGGGACACAAAAGAGTGACACACACATCTGGGAGAGCAGGGGACACTAAAGAGTGACGCACACAGCTGGAGAACAGGGGACACTAAAGAGTGACGCACACAGCGTTGTGTTCTGAGCTTCTTGCAGCGTTTATAAACCACACCCCTCACCTCTCCTTGTTGGTGGTAATATGTTTTCTTGCCTACAGAATGCGATCTCTAAAACACATAGGTCCTTTAAACGTCCACTTTATGATGAAGGTTATAAACGTGTCTAAAACGGGCTCCATTTCACCTCGACAGCGTTCGTTCTACGTGGCAGGGAAGAAGGAAACTCTTTAGACTAATGGCCAAAGTGCGATCTGTGAAACTGGGCGAAGGTTCTGAGCAAAGTAAACGTTGTGCTGCTGAGTTTCTGAATAATGATCTGTTTTCAGAGGCAGCATCTTCCCACCTTCCTCTGACTCCTGTGACCTGGCCGAGGTAATCAGACGTGTGGAAACAGATGAATACAAGCAGCGCGTCGGGGGGGCGGTGTCTCACCCGTAGGATAATGGGATGGGTTTTATTCTGAACCATCGGAGCTGTTTCTGAGAACAAGCATCTGTGATCTGTCCACAGCCTCCTGGGAAACAGATTCACGGAAAACCTGATTGAAGAAACAAGTCAGGAGATAAAACACAAACAAACGGATCAGGAAAGCTTTATTTGTGCCGTTGTTTCCCCTCTGTCATATATCTGGGTTTGTTACCTGTTTACAACAAACACTTGCTGCTATTCCAGATGTCTTAGTAAGATTCATTTTGAACACCTTCGCGACCGAGAGAATATTCTCAAACTTCAGGTTCCACACGCGTGTAGGTTTTGATTCACAGTTCAGTTTCAGATTTAAATTGATAGCACTATAATGTAAGGATGTAATGTGATCAGATATACAACATGAGAGGTGAAGCAAACCCTAGTTATCTTTTGATAGAGGAGGTTCTGTGTTACTCCTGTTCTGATACACATCGATGTTTCTCTGCAGAGGAAGTGCTTTTCATTTTGATGCACGTTCCTGTCTAATCTAATCTCTGCATGAGAAAAGACCAGAGGAGAGACACCAGAGAGCATGATGGGAATATTGCATAGTTTCTTCTACCAATTTGAGAAAGGTTACACTATGAGATAATAAAGAGATGTTAAAGGGGACCTATCATGCTATATCTGAATAATATATTGTAGGGCCAAACCTATATAAGGTATATTTATAAGTTTTATTTTTCAAAATACCAAACAGATCATGCATTTTAGCCATGCCTCATTTTGCCTCACTCCAGCTCTGTCTTTGCATGAGCTGGAGCTGACCCCCCCCCCCTGCAAAGGGAGGGGGCGAGGCACAAGCGTCATGTTACTATGCTGTTGCCATGCTGTTGCTATGCTGTTGCAATGCCACGGCAACCTCTCATTCCCCTGATAGGTGGAGAGTTGACCATACAGGCGGAGTGCACCTCTGTGACATCATAGAGGTGCAAATCTGGATCAGTCTGTATCAGATCAGTTGCAGCCCTGTTTTTAGAGATTTGGGTATGGAGGAAAATAGAGAGGGTTGTATTTTCTGACACTTGGTGAGTTCCCTGGAACACCGGGGACACATATTCATGTATAAAAGACGTACAAAAGTGCATTTTGCATGATAGGTCCCCTTTAAGGGCTCGAAATATTCTTCTGTAAATATAAATACACAATAGAGAGGTGCAGTCCTAAAACCTGGAAGTAAGCTGCGCATGGGTTCCCTCGAGAAAAAAGCAATGGGATTTCTGTGGAAAACTAACCTGTTTAAAAAATGCACGTTTTTTTCAGCCGGATAATCTCCACATGTCTACCCTACTTTTATAATTTTCTAATTATAAATCTAGTCGCCAGAAGCAAAATGCTAACGTGATGCTATAAAGGAACTACAGCCGAGTCCAGCAGCACGACTTCAACGTCACGCCAACTTCAGATCCATATTCAAACACACAGATTCTAAATGGTAC
>NW_011363330.1:0-3336 GCF_000735185.1 Notothenia coriiceps | reverse complement strand
TGCTTCTACAGTCTTTTTGTGGAAGCATATCTGCAGGGAGCAGAGGACACACACACACACACACACACACACACACACACACACACACACACACACACACACACACACACACACACACACACACACAATCCCAAGTTCCTGAAGGAGTGCTGTGTCAGCAAGGGGCTACTGTTTACACACACTAACACTCATGCACACACACACAGCATCTTGGGCTTTCATAGCAGCGAGATGGTGTGAAAAGGAGAATTGAGACCCTAGAGCTCACTTCGTACGATTCTTTCTCTCGTTCACTTTTCAGTTCACTTAAATCAAATTTGGGAACACATTTATTTTCCGCATAGCTACAAAACGTGCAGATGAGGTGACATTAGTTCACCTGAGTTCAAATACATTTCACCTTGAATTCTTGAATTGGGTTTTGTATGTGCCCCATTACGTTAATGTCTTCAACCTTTCTATTACAAGCTCATGCTGTGTGTGCAAGTGCTTTTCAATTACAATTATTTTAAATCCCTTTGAAATAACATAACTTCCCCGAAATACTTTTTTTTAAAACCTTTTTCTTTTTCTTAATACTCATTGATTAACACTTCCTATTCCTTTTTTCTACCATATAACGTTCCTTCCTGTGGCAGCTTTGTTTGTTCTAACAGTGGTTTTGTGCTATGCAAATAAACATTATTTATCAAGAGGACATTCTACATAACTAAAACAAGGAAAATCTCCACACCATCATCCCTGCATCATTTCCCAGTATTCATTTCTCTTTCATCCATCTTTTCCTCCATACAGCTTCGCACATCTGTTTTCTTTTACTCCAACATATATCCTGTGTTCATTCCTTCTCTTCCCTGTTGATTAATTCTGGTGGCACGAAGACAAAAGCGGTCCGTGTCATCTTTCCAAACACACGATCAGGATCATGAAAGTGAGCCCACACAGTCACATGCATGGAAAACACAAGAGGCAGCGGAGGAGAGACGAAGGTGGAGAATCTGAGCCCTGAGAGGTGCAGAAAAGAGGAAATAAGAGCAGGAGAGAGAGAATGGCACGCACAGCTTGGCATTCAAACAGAGGATTTCCTCTGTACCCCGTCTTCCCTCCACTCCCTCTGTTTACATAAGGAGAGACTTCACATAGCTCTTATGAGGAGTGTGGTTGTGTGTAAGTGTTATCCTCTTACACAGTAACAGCCATCATTTATTTAAAGTTCTACTGTTTCTTCACGTGTCTAGTGGAGGTGTGAATGGAGAAATCTGATCATTCCCCTTTAATGATCAGATTTCCCTTAAATTGCCTCAAAGTTATTACCCTCTTTTTTATTTAATTAACACCAATTCAATTTAAGAAATAAACGGATAAAGAAACAAAATTGCTTTGACATTTTTGGTCCTACTAAACAATATCTAAGTGTTATTATCCCCGGGCGTCTGAGGTGTCAGCAGACTGTCTTCCTGCTGCGTTTTAGCCAATAGGTGATGGATGTCTCTGGCCACCTCTTTGCTCCCTCCGGGGGAATTTCATAAAACACTTAAGACACTATCAGAGTCAGCAGACCTGAGAGAAAACTAAATATTTTCCTTTTTCCTTAACTCTTCCATCTCCACATTTTATCAGCTGTCACATGTTTGAGAACCAACGTGCAGGATCGTCTCACACAGCATTAAAACAGAAGACAAGTCATGAGGGGCAAACAACGAATAAGGCAACAACACGAGACATGGTTTTAGAAAACTAAATGATATGCCTTTAAAATGCCTGTCTAATGCCTGTCTGTTTATGCCTGCTGTCTTTATTTTTTAGGTATTTCTTTCAGTCAAGATTCAAGCAAGCAAGTGCAAGTACAGGAACTGTGATACCAGGCTGAACAGCTGTTTTCACTTTCCTGTCTGGTTTCATGTATTGGTCTTTTATGTTGGGAATCAGTTGCATATTTGTAAATAAAGTGGAGCCAAATTATCATTCCCTTGGATTTTTAGTTTCTGTTTTATATTCACTCTCCTTCTTGCTCTCTCTTTGTAGCCATTAACTCCTGACACAAATATCTGTCTCTTTAGCTGCTAAATGTCCCACTATGTTCTACTAGTAGTACTGTGTAGAGTTGAGGGGAAATGCAGTTTTTGGTGGATAATTGTGTGTGTTTTCACTGAGTGACCTCTTTCACATGGCTTTTTAGGGATGTTCGATCAAGTTTTTTCAAAAACATTCTCTTCAAGAACATTAAAGTTATTCAAATGAATCGAATGTTTATGGTTGACAGTTGAATATCTTCGCATTACATTAAGGATAAATGCCTTGTTGCTTTTTAGAGGAAATGTATTTGCTTTATTTATAAAGTGTCCTCCATTTGTTGCTTGAGTGCAGCCTTTGTCTTATGAATGTAATAAACTGATATTTTGTGCAAAGAATAGATTATTAATGACTAACTTATTGGGTTTTTAATTCACAAGGCTTTTGTTTGCACTTTCAGGAGCGAGATGCCTTTGGTTATTACTGGCTCTTCACCCCCTGTCTCAGAGCAGGGGCTGAACCGCCTGTGACTGAGATGAAATCAGTGCACATACATGAGGTAAATGACACACAGAAACACTCCTACACTGCTTTTTAAGGTTTATGGTGTGGGGTGTTTCGCTACGGGCGGGACCTACAGTAAATTTAGATGTAAAAATCTTGATTAGTTCAGCTTTAAATCTGAGTCCAGTCAAGTCTCAAGTACACAGCTCATGTATTTAGCCAAAATGATGAGATTTTTTTTACTCCAAAGCACTGCCTGCCTGTGTTTAGAGATATATCGACAAAGTGACGATTGTTTGTTACACTTTGGAGTTTACAGCAGAGAAGACGATTATGCGGGTTTGGTTTGAGGAGTCTCTATTGATGTTTTACTGTTTCTCTGCCGTGAAAATTGCTCATTGCCGACTAAAGTTAATATTACCACAGCTACTAAATTCCCATCTTTTACTAAACTATCAACTTTATCATAGTGTTTAATATTCAAAAGAGTGAGTTTGGGCCCATTCTATACCTTTTTTAAGTTAAACAAGTAAAGTGCAAACCTTGTGTAGTCGAGCTCCTGCGTATAGAATTTATGTGAAAGTGTGTTTGAAGCAAACAAAGCTAATAATAGTGCTCCAATACCTGCAGACCGCAGCACTTGGGGGAGTCTCGGGGGGCTGCTGCTCAGAGTGAGGGTTCCTCCTGGTGTGTGTGTGTGTGTGTGTGTGTGTGTGTGTGTGTGTGTGTGTGTGTGTGACTGTGTGCCTGTGTGTGTGTCAGGGAGGGGTGGTGTTGATCAGAATGCTGGCGAGGTACTTTCACAGAGTTCCAGAGAAG
>NW_011363329.1:10468-17865 GCF_000735185.1 Notothenia coriiceps | reverse complement strand
AGAAAACTATTATCATCAAAATATAGTTAAAGTAGCGACAGTAAAAGTAGTCATTTTGCAGATTGGCCCATTTCATAATAATGTATATGATATAATTATTGATCATTAAAGTGTTATCACATTTTTTTTGAATGACTTTGTATACTGCAGGGTAGATTCTGAATTTACTCCAGGTGAACTAAAGTCTGATTTAAGACTTGATTATATTTCACATCATTAATCCAGATCTGTAAAGTAACTAAATATATTAAATAAATGTAGTGGAGGAAAAGTACATGATTTGCCTCTGAACTGTAGTGGAGTAGAAGTACAAAGTAGCATAAAATAGAAATACTCAAGTAAACCACAAGTATCTTAAATTGTACTTAAGTACAGTACTTGAATAAGTGTACTTTGTTACTTCCCACATCTGAAATCAGATATGACTTCAAGTCATGTGATCATTTCTTAATATTTGATCCTTCAACTTGACCTCAGGAAATGCAAGGACTTCACAGTTTTGGCAACAAGTTTTGGAGAAATCAAATCGGAGGCTTAAAAAGAGACAGGGAGGTGCATCTTCATCATCTTCATCATCTAGCATGCCAGAAGTGTAAATAGAGGACAGTGAAGGAGACACTGAGGAGGACAGTGAGGAAGACTGCACTTATTAACACCACGCTTCATGTGGGGTGAATACCAAACGCTGTCTCCTGGTAACTCACTAAAAAAGTTATGTGCACCCCTGTATATAACACAACATTGCGCATGGATCACATAAGGCCGTCGTTTAATTTCCCAGTTAGCCATGATAACATCTAACACATGAAATGTAAACCGGCTGCTTTAGATGTTTCTCAGCAGCACCTGACCAAATTACTGGGCAGTATTCCAGGTTTAGGAGTGACTGAACAACGGGTAAAAAACGGCATGAAAGTCAAATCAGGCAAAATCAAAAATGTTATAAAAAAATACTAAACCAAACGGCACTCTCTCATAAGCATACTGCAGGCTGGCATTTTCATGCTTTTATGGACACAGAATGCTAGAACGTATTAACGGTTAACTTTCTTCACTCCAATTCTCTCCTTTCTCGGCTGAAATTCCATCAATTCCTGTTTGTCCTCCTGTTCTGAGTTTCAATGAAGTCCCTCTTGGCAAACATTCCATCCATTTCCTGCTTTGAATTCATTATGTTGGTTTCTAATGACTTAATATTTGTTTCAATCTCCTTGTGTCCCATTCTCATCTCCTCAAAGTTATCTTGGGTGAATTCCAAACTGATCTTCAGCTCCTGTACATTTCCAATAACACATCCAGTATTTGCTAGTTACATCCATGATCAGCTGAATAAAGCTGAACTACATCTCTTTGTAGAATGTTCCAGTAGAGTATACTTATTGTAACCACTCAATCAGCCATATAAAGAAGAGAGGCATTTACTCTGAAATATAAGGCTGGATGGATGATGATGTTTTTTTGTATTTTTAGTATTAGCATTGTGTAGGATGCCGGCCTAAATGGCTCCTCAGCAGTGTGCAACCCTGTCTTCTTTATACTGTAGATATAAGCACCTAGAATAATGCCCTTATTGGTGAGAGTGCAGGAGAAACCCTTCAAATAGATTCAGAACCACTTAACCACCCTCACATGCGTCAGTGTATTTCAAAGGCATGATCTTTTTTACCAAAATGTACGATGGTAATCTCAACAGTGTGTATAATATTGTTCATATAATATTTAAATTTAAATTTGACATAAAATGCAGTATCCCACGTTTCAGCCCTGAAACACGGAGCAAATATTCCTAATTCTTCCAGGATTCATCACAAACACAACACTTCAGAAATAACACGTTCCCCCATCAAATCATCATCATATTGGAAGAATTACTGAATACTCGTTTGCTTAAGAGGTTTAACAACATGCTCCTGCTTGCGTGACTCACTCCATCACCATTTTACTACACAGCCTATTGCTTTGCTTCGTTTACATGAGTTGAGGCTCTCTGCTAATACACCACCTTGAAATCTAATTAGAAATTCAGTAGCCTAGCTTTTCACTTCTGTCATAATGTGCCCAATACTTAACATTCATTAGGCTGCTAAGAGGCTAGCTCTACTGAGAACTACTGAGCCACATAAAACAATAACTACTGAGCCACATAAAACAATAACTGCTGATATTATAACACTGGACGTTTTCTGCTATGCAAACAGCTTACATTGTTCGTTCAGTATATTACAGTGTGTTCACAGCATTACTACACTGGAGAATAATTGATAGGCTGTTATTTCCAATATCTTTTTGTGAATCAATCCTAGCAGCTTTTAACTGCTCCACCAGCCATCAGTTAACAACAATGCCACATGTCTGAAAGGTGAGATGTAGCTTGATTTACTAAGGCAACAAACACGATCCATTAACCAAGATAAATGACAGGATATGTCACTTTAGAGTCTCTAATTCACCTGATTTGCATGTCAGTAACATGTGGGAGGAAAGTGGAGCAGCAATAAAAAACACACACACACACACACACACACACACACAGGGGAAACATTTGTTAACTGTAACACAGAAAGGCCTGTACTGGCTTGGGGCTACATACTCCTTCCTTCTTTGTAATACTGATAGGCTAATTCTTCTGGCTAATTGGGCCATAACAGGGAAGAGAACTCTTTAACTTCAGATTAGTTGAAATTACGCTTTGATTAGGTAGTTTAGCATTTTAATTACCCCTTACATTACATCATTTACAGTCTAAGACCAACCTTCCATGTGCTACTTGTTTATGTATGTCATGTTTTACCCCCACCTTCTATAATTGAATCTTCACAGACATACACTTACTGTACATGTCTTGTAAGATTACTGGCTATGGTCTGTTATTTCATGGTCTATAACCACAGACTGTCCCCCTCTGTTTCTAGTGACAATTCATGTTTAACATAAAGGATAATTCTTACATAATTATTAAAATAAGTCAACAAATGTGTTAGTGAGACAGCTTTCATACGCAGTCGACTGCCATCACTCAATTTACTACGAGAACATTAGTAGTACATTTACTACTAAAGCATTAGTAGTAAGTGAACTACACACCATAGTGTGGTGTCCTACTTTGCATCTAAAAAGAAGACAATTATCATTTTCTGGTTCTGGTACTTTCATAAAATGAAACTACATTCATGCGTTTTAAATCTTTCCTTTATATTTGTATTGCAATACATTATTCCAAAGGGAAAATACATTTTACCAGGTACGTGTTTTTTCAGTATTTGGCAGGCTTTATTTAATGAATCCTATAACAAAATGTTCTATTCTGATATCCAAGCAGGTATCTAGAAATTGTTGGATTAACTGAATTATAAAATGAATTGAAAATCATGGGTCTGGTTGGACAATATACATGTTGATGCTAAATTAAAACGCAATACAAAATGATTCAAATCCATCTACAATTCTTCAAATAAAGGAGAAATTGCCATAAAAAACATACATGTCAGATGTTCAAAATATTTATCAGATGGTTTCAATGTATAAAGGGAGTTTCATTTACTTGCACCTATATGTCAAAAACAATTGATTGATAAAATAATGTATTATCCATGAAGAAACATCAAAGTGGCATTAACAACATACTCAGTGCACACCATTGAACCACTTTCATCTTTCTTGTCCATTGTCAAAGGCTGATTAACCTTACTACAAAAAAGTGAGATTAATACATTCTTTACACATTGCAGCTTGAAATATGACTTAATTGGTAGATTAGGATGTGTTAGTTGCACAGCCCAGTGTATTTCTTATGTGAGTGGAAAGTTTCCCAGCAGGATCCTTGGCACTGCCTGTCTTTTCAACTGTTTACTGAGTGTATGAAAATACAACTGGAGGCTGTTTTGGGTGGAAGACAAATGGACATCTGCCCAGCTTGGGCAAAATTTGTGCTTGAAAAATAGTAAAGTATATAGAGTTTATTTCAGTAGAAGAAAGCAATAAAAAAGGTTTATATCCGAATGTAGCCCTATATTTTCAGCCTCGAAATCTCCCTACAGCAACGTATCTGTTGTTGAATGTCTAGTTAATTAAAAAAAGTTACTTGTTATGCAGTCTGGGTAGCATGTGCTTGAAGGAAATGTTGTTGTTTGAAAGCTTTTTTATTCTTACACATACATTTTTAATTTAGGAACATACATCTTGAACATTAATGGAATATAACATATGACAAAATGAACAAAAAAACCTCATATCATTGGCGACTGTCCATAAAAACAGATCCATTGGCAATATCTCATCCTTAAATAAAAAAACTTAGCAAGTAGGAAAAAGGATTTTAAATGTTTTTCAGAAGTGGCCACACATCACTACTGGTCCATCATCACCCCGCCTCTAGTCAGTTGTGTAGAGCGTGTGGGTTGTTTTGCTGCTTGTGGGCATGCGCTCGTGCCAACTGACGGGCTAATGCCTAATGTAAGATGAGACGGTGGCAGAATAACATCTAGAGGCGTCCTTATTTCCCAGCTGTTTTTCTGCCGCCTTCTGCAAAGCAGGGTTAGGCGGTGTCCCTGCTCGATGGCCTTGAGGATGGCTGCAACCAAGGAGCCATTTTTATTTGACAAACCTCAGGCTTTGAGTCTAAATGTTTAAAACACTCGACAGGCTGTAGGTCTTTGGGGATTAAACCACTTATTTGTGAGCATATTTGTTTGCTTTTCCGTTTAATATCTCAAATAGAATATATGGCCAATGAATGCTTTTTTCACAGGGAGGTGATCAGGTTGGTTTGAATGTCCCTGTGCTAATGTGTGTTGCTGCTTCAAGATAGTATAGCATATAGCAGCTAAAACAGTGATAATAAGTCAACCCACCAACATTGAGCCCGATGAGGCAAAACCATTTAGCTAATCTTGGCCTGATGAAAAGATAGGCCTCTTGGTGCACAAGCAAAGTCATAAAAACGTGCTTCTAATATCTCCTCATTATAGATGCAAATGTAATATATGTCATGTTATTCACAACTCTGTGATTCATACAAACGCTGTGTGGGTGTGTATTGATATTGGGGCAAACTGTGGCTCACTTATAGTTACATTCAGTGTGGGAATTTATTTCCTATTTTGGAACAAGTGCTTAGCTAACAGAAACAAGCAGAGTATTACTTTCTAGTGCAAACACTACACAAGGGAATTTCACTGATAGTTCACCCAACCATTCTCATGGTCTAACACCTGCACATGAAACTTTTGAGACATTGAGCAACACAATGTAGGACACACTGTTTACATGGACATTACAGGACCCATACATCAACATGAGACTTCCATGAGTCTAACTCCGTCTAAACCAGGCCGCTATAAGCGCATGACCCCCCCCCCAAAGTGGCTAATATTTATTATATAAAAGTTTTAAACTGAAGAAAATATTACACTCTTTCAAAATACTGTATTGCATTGTCTATCTTCCTCCATCTCTGTCAGTGCGTTGTTTAAATTGATTTAGGAAACCCTTTATTTTAGAATTGAACCAAATTATATTATTCCTATACCTTGTTCTATATTTTTATTAAATACTGAAACACAGGGAGTGTGTCTATTTCTTTGTACTGCCTCTGTCCTTTCTTTTGTCAACTGATACATTTGATCCAGTTTAATTGAAACTTTCATCAGTCTTTGACTTTGGACTGTTATCGGTATTAAATTGTCACAACGAGGATAAAAGGAAGGGTCTATTAAGAACGCTGTACTGTAGAAGTGCGGTTATGAGTGACTAAAATAGCGGGAGAGCTTTGCTTCATTAGCTTGGGAATCTAATTGTAACAACTGCTGCTCCATTTCTACGCCTGCCTGCATGGCTGGCCACCTGGTATTGTTTAAACCTTCTGAAGAAAGATGGAAAATGCAGATATCATCAAAACTTCTGTCAATCCTATTTACTGCATGTGGTTCATAGTTTCAGTTCAGCTTTATACTACTGTACATTTCAGCAGTTTAATATTTGTTCAGCTTGTTAAAAATGTGGTTGCTTTTACAGTCATTATCTTTTGTTAATAAAAATATCACTCGTCACCGGCTTGATCTTCAATATCAAGATACATGTATTAATTATCCTTGCAAGAATGGAAGTAGTCATCACATACAGAGCTGCGTGGGACAAGTAGTTCCCAGATCAGTGTCCTTCACATGCTTAAATACAAGAGAGGGTATTATTCAATCACAAGATACATGTATACCGGTTCAAAGCAGTATTCTGTGCTGATGTGACCGGAGGTCTTCTCCCTCTGTGCCGCTGCTTGGCACCGGGCCAGCACACCAATTGTGCGCACCGGCTATTTAAACTGAGGTGCCAAACTGGGTCCCTCCCATTTCCGCTTCTCCTGTGGTGGCTGCAGCTTGGCGGAGTAACGCAAATTGTTTGGCGTGGCAGTATTCATGTCCTACTCTCTACCGGACAGGTAAAGTACTGTGCAGTCTGTCATTTATTCATGGTCAAAAGCTGCACACTGCTGACCCTTTCCCATCTTAGCGCAGCTGACGTCCGGGGTGTTAGAGGAGGCATTTGCTCCGCCAGAGGCTCCGTGATAGCGGCGTTGCACACTGTTGTTGAGTGCCGTTGTCTGCTCTCTTTAAATCTGCTGCGTAGTTCCCCTGCCTTATCAATTCTTTATGTCACAGCGGGATTTGGCTGTGGGATTTGCGGGTCTCATTCCCTCCCTTGTCGGCTCTGTGGCTGCGCCTGGCTGCACCGGGTGGTACGTATGAGCCCCTCCCCCATATTATAAGTTACACCGTCACTTTCATACAGATTTTATAGTAATTCTAATCCTCTTTCCAGGGGTGTTCTAACTATTCTCGCTCCCCACCTTTGGCCATCATTCCCGTCCCGTGCTGCTGTTTTGGCTCTCGAGTTTTGGGCTCTGTGAGCTTCGCTCCTCGCTGTGGACAGGCCCAGACTGCTTGCTCTGGCCTATTGCGGGAGCCGTTCTTAGGCGTCAGGGTAATGTTCCTAATACACGACTATAAGGACATTGATTATTACATTTGTGTATTCCTTGCCGTCCTTTACATTTACTTTAATTTGACTTAATTTGTGTATTCCTTGCTGTCCTTTACATTTACTTTAATTTGATTTAATTTGTTTATTCCTTGCAGTCCTTTACATTTGCTTTAATTTGTTGTTTCCATTAATTCAGATTTGGTGTATTTTGTTGTTTTCTTTAGTTTATCCTTTTGTCAGAATTATAACCTTTTATCCTTTGCCGGACAGGTGCTGTGGGCCTGAAGCGGCAGACTCCCTGGTGGTGGCAGTGGTTTTCTTCACGTATCCGTTTTGAGTGGTGTGCAGTGTCACGGGTGATTTATTTTGGACCCCTTACTCCCCTTTTTGTTAACTGCCGCCGTGGTAAGCCAAGCCCTGTC